>NW_026705609.1:0-300000 GCF_029867415.1 Vicia villosa
ATATATATATATATATATATATATATATATATATATATATATATATATATATATATATATATATATATATATATATATATATATATATATATATATATATATATATATATATATATATATATATATATATATATATATATATATATATATATATATATATATATATATATATATATATATATATTGATACAATTTTAAATTTTTTAATGTTAATTTTTCTCTCAACTTTTTTTATATGGAAACAAAAATTTAGACTTATTTGAATATGCATTTGATAGGGTGTTGCATTCAAGGGGTTGATTTTAGTTGATTTTGACAACTTTCTTATTCTAATTGTTTTTTATTTTTACTAATTCTTCATTTTATATGAGCTTAATCCGTCCTATTAGAATATCAGACATTATGTTTTTTAATATTACTTCATTTGGCTTAAGTTAAGTATCATTTAAAACCTTACTAAAAAAAATATCATTTTAAGGTTACATTCATTTCATATGAATATTATTTTTGAAAAAAGATATAAGAAAAAGAAAATTTCTTCACCCACCTCTTAACCTTCTTGGCCACCTCCGGGGAATTTACCACAATATCCTTAGTTTCGGAAGTTCATTTTCGAAAACGTACTTTTTTTGAAAAAAAAGGTGTTTTCGGAAATGTATCTTCGAAAAGGTGTTTTTTTTAATATAAAATATTGATTTCGGAGATGCATCTCCGAAATAAAGTTATTTTTCAGAAAATTGGTGTTTTCGAAAGTTCATCTCCGAATTCACCCCCCTTGGAGGAATTCGAAAATATACTTCCGAAATATTGTCTGGACAGAAGAAAAATGAAAAACAAGAACGATTCGCTTTATTTAATCGGATGAAGATTACATCGATCACATTACATAAGATTAAAGTTACATATTGTTAAACACGGGTAGGTGGGGATGAGTCAACATTTTGATAACGTCGTCCGCCGATCTTTGAAGTTTCGCGTCCAACTCGATCGGGCCCTTCGAAGAAAATCGGTCGAACGTTGTCCACAAAACCGCTAAATCTTCGTCGTTCTTGATCTCAAAAGGTGTGAACTTAATGTCTCCCTCGTCGTTGAGCGATGGCGAGCGGTACTCGAGCTTGACAACCTTTCGATTCTCGGGATAGTGCAAAAGCGTGTTGAGCGACGTTATCAACTCCGCAAACGGCGTGTCGCGCGAGAAGCGAAATTGGAACGGCATCGGGTAGCCGGTTTCAAAGTAGACGAATGCTAGGTGGGGGTAGGTTTGTGTCATTTGTGTTTTGTGGTGTGAAGAGGATGAAGAAGAGTGTGTTGTATTTATAGACTTATTGGAGCAATGATGGTCCAACAAACCTTATCCTGCTTTAGGGGACTTTTCGGAAATGAACTTCCGAAAATTGGAGGTAGACTAGCATATTTCGGAAGTTCATTTCCGAATTATGCAGAAACAGAACTAAATTTTGCATTTTGTTGATTGCTTAGTGTGTTGTGTAACTTGAACAAAATGAATTCACAATAAACATAAATTAGACAAAGATGACATAAAACATACTTATATTATATATGTATTGAATCGGTCCGATTTTACATGATAAACAACAATACATACAAAAATGGTCATTACAAACAAAAAACGATCCGGAACAAACTAAAATTCACCGAACCAATCGGTGGATCCTAAGTCCAAAATAGGTATGTTCTTCGACCGCTCTCTATTTTGCTCGCGCTCTTGGCGCATCATTTCTTCAAACTCCGCCATTCTTAAAACGAAAGGATTCGGCCAAGTCTCCGCCTTATTTGAATGATGCGCCGTCCATTGACAAGAAGTAGCCGGTATAGGACACCCCGGTTTCAAAAACACTTGGACGAAGTGCCGCGATCGTAGATACCCGATGCATATGATCCAGCCCGACGCGTCCAATGGCGGTCGACTATGAAGTGGAAAGAAAGTCTCACTTAGTCCAAACCTCGTCAAATCGACGCATACAATATCATATGCACTTGCTATTAGATGACCCATATCGGGGAATGACATCCACTTCGAAACCGGAGCGATACGGGTAAGTGATGGAACAAGTGAATCATGAATCTTCGCAAACTTTTCTTGATTTTCCTATAGTCGGCCGTAGATGTCCCGATACGAAGTCAACTCCGCAATAAGTTCCCGTCGGACTAAAGTGTGATTATTTTCCCCTTTACCGAGCAAACCCGCAACGGCCCGATATCCACAATTGTCGTCGCCTCCAACATCAACGATGTTATCGATATATTTGTGCATAAAAAGTTGCATCTCATCAATGTAGACAATGGGTGTTTTTTTATCGGCGGTGTGCGAGGTGGCTTCGAAATACGGGCTCCTTTGTTACCACTACACTTGGACTTCGGTGTCGGTGAATCCGGGAACGATGCATCAACATGTTCAAAGTAGGAAGGAGATCGTTTTGTTGACGTGTCATCTTGTGTAATTTTGGACTTTTTCGGTGCACCTTTCGTTTTAACCAGTTGAGATGGCGGTTTCAAATCGGTGGTCTCCGGAAATGCGATTTTTCGCAATTGTTCTTTTATATGCATTTTTCGTTGTGTCATCCGCTTTAGCAAACTTCTCCATTATCACTTCCAACTCGTCGGAGATGGTGATTTTGGAGTCATTTTCTTTCGGCGGGTCAAAATCATCAAAACGAAGCTTCTTCCAATGGTCGGCTACCTCATCCATGCGTATTGGTGAATTCAACTTCTTCTTTTTTGCAAGTATACAAGCACATGGAAGGCCGTATGTCTTTCTAATGGTGCACCCACATAATGAACTATACGGCCCCGTGGTCTCCGACCGCTTAGTTTCATGAAACAAAAAATTCAAACCCGTTCGGGATATGTTGTAAATCAATTGGGAGAATAGAATTTGGCCCTTATACAGGTGTTCCATAACCGTCTTGCATGTAACACTCGAGGCCGAATATGGTAAGGAGTGGTCGCCACATCGGAATGAGAGGGATCCTGAGGCCATGCAGGTATGTGACTGCATGGTTGAATGAAAGCTTATAAGGATTGATGGGTACTACCTATACCAACAAGATGCATCTTCTTTTCGGTAGCCCGTTCCATAAAACTCCATAGTTAATCATGCTTGACTTAGAGCAATTCTAGGATGAGTGACCTTCTGGGAAGTTTCCCGAAAAACGTGCGAGTGAGGATAAAACACGCTAAAAAGACTCGTGTTAGTTTGTGGGGGGTGTTACAGTGGTTAGTGGAGGTCCTTTCTTAGAGGACCTTAAATGAATGGTGGGTTATTTATTGAGAGACAATGAGATATTTAGTATAGACTATGATTTTGAAAGAGTTTTAGATGGTCTTTGTAGTACAATTCTAGATTTTGACATGAGAAATTTTTCTACCAAGGACATTGTCCCACTAAAGCCCAACTTATATTGACGAGTGCCCATTTTAATAAAGTGTTCAAGACATGTAATAAGTAAAAATTGATATGACTACTTGGAAGAAATCACTTTTTTAGTTGTTTGCAAGCAACATATACTCATATTTTCTCTTACTTATTCCTATTGATGGGTTAGTACGTATATGTCACTCAAAGAGTGTTGTATTATCCCTAGATATTTCCTTATGATTCTCTTATTCTTTATTGATGGGGTTTGACCTATTTATCGTAAGGCGTGCTTAGATACATTTAGTGAACACACATTTTATTGTAAATAACTTTCGGGATACAAATGTTAGGGATGTCATGTTTAATATATTTTGACGGACATAAGTAAATGTGAAGAAAGAACCACGTGTAAATTTATAGACTGACACACGGTACGAAAGAATAACATGTAGGGATATTGGTATTGTGGTGTGTACGAATAGGTGTAATGGGGAAAATCTGAGATCGAAGCCATTATATTGACTCGACTCAATATTTCAGTGAAAGTCACCACCGCGCTTTATTGTTTCCAAAGGAAAAGGGAAAAGAACGAAGAAAACCCAAAGTTTGTTTTAAAAAACAAAAAGGAGAGATCTTAGGTACGAGTGTTGATTATACAAGGGGGAGGTTTTAAGCACCCCTCATATCTGTGGTACTCCACAGGAACCTTTTTGAAAAACTGTGTCGTGTGTGCTAAAAAAGGGTTTGTTTTATTTTTAAAATAAGCTCGGCAAGACATTAAGCCTTGTGCCTACATACCTCCTCGGTGCAATGGAGAAGTCGGAGTTGATGTGGTTCCGCTTAAAAGGGAAAACGTTTTAAAAAACGAATAGACAATTTATCATCGTCGGAGAGAAATACTCAGCCTTTGATCTTGAGCGTGAGAACAAATGAGTTCTTTGCATTGCAAATGAAAGAAGGGCTCCGACTCGGATAAAATCAACGAGTATGCCACTAGCTCTCTCACGCGGAAAAGATCTCATTATATCAATTAATTTCAAAATCGTGGGGTATCGCAACTCACTACAACAATTAGTCGTGTCTAAACTTTGAAGAAAAGCCAATAAGGGCAAAAGATATTTTAAAAGATAAGGTTTTGAAAAGATTGCAAGCATAAGAAGGTTTTATAAAAGGGAGAAGATTTTGAAAAATTAAAGAAAGGGAGGAGATGAAGAGGCTATCCTAATGCGTAAAATAAAAGCTAAGGAAAGAAATGGTCTAACCGAAATAAGAAGCCAACACTTGACATTACGGGTCAAGGTAGATTTCCCATCCTTTGGACTATCGACACTAAACCAACACATTATCACTTGGGGATCCATATGAACTTATTGACTTTAGCACAACTTTGCATTAAGCACATTAAAATTCTGACGAAAATCGGGCAGAGTAACGGCTGTTTTCGGGTAAAATCCTTATATCAATGCCTTGGAATTAACCATCAAGGACTTTCAAGAAAATACCTGCATACACAAACAGACAACAATCCAATGCCAGACAAACAGAATAACCACAGAGTAATAACAGAATATGAGTCCAGAGGTACTAAGTCCATAAGTCAGAATCTCCAAAATGCCCGGGATAGTAACCAATAGTCCGAAAAAGAGCCTTAAACATTTTTTAGATTTTTGTTGTTTATTAGTGTTTTAGCATAAAAGTAAAGTATGGTCCAAGTGGACAAAAGAAAATAGTGGAAACATAAACAATACGTCCAAATGGACAAAGAAAAAAAATAGCGGAATATAAACGTGATGAAATGATAAAGTAAAGCATAAAGCAAAATATAAAGAGCAATATAATAAATTGCGGAAATTAAAGTCAATTGTTAGATGTTAAAGATAACCATCTTGAAACTTGTCAAGTATGTTATCAAAGTTAGTAAGAAAGATCAATGGTGAGTGAAGGATGTTCTCGGATTTAAATTCAATGAAACTTTATCAGAAGCTTGATAAAATCATAGCGACTATACAATAAATTTCCATAAGTCTTAAATCAACCGCATACAATTCTCTTCCATATTTGATCTTTTTTTATTCGGGATTCGAAATATTGCGCTATGTTAAGCAGATCGCCAAGTGATTTATGTAGAAATCACCCTACAATGAGGCCGGTCAAAACTTTATGTGCTAATGCATGCGAGAGAAGCGATATGTAGATCACTCTCCGAAAGCAATACCGCACGAAAAGAAAAATAGGGAGTGATCTAGTCTTTACCAAGAATCCATAAGAATTCTCAAGGTATTAAGACTTTCATCGATCAAAATAAAAAGAAGCAAAATATGGAACCACATTAAAAGCTCCTTTCATCCATAATTTCAATCACTTAATTTTGCGGATTTGGATTCTCATCCTATCGACGCCCTAAGTCCATTGAAATTAGAGAGAAATTAGGCCTCTAACTTGTGATTCAAAGAAAATATCAAAAGAATGGAGTAGAAGAAGAGTTAGAACCAAAAACAAGTCAAAAATAGCAAAAACATGCATTCTGTCTCACTGGAAATCGATTTACCTCTGTAGGAAATCGATTTCCTGAGTGCAGAGTTCAAAATTGGCATAAAACAAGGTGGAAATCGATTTCCTACAGAGGGAAATCAATTTCCTGCACGCAGCTTTCAAAAAATCAGCATCAGGAAGCATAAAACTTGACTTAAGCAAACATACAAACACCTTATGATCACATATCAATTGGAGCACGAATTTTTCATCAATTCACCATCAAATAGGTCCAATATAGCATCAAAGATGCATCACTCACAAGCACAAAAGAATCACATTATGATGGATGAATAAGGATGAAGAAAATTACCAAATCTTGAACAAAACTTAGATCTACTTCAAGAATCACCAACACAAATCTTGATCTCTCAACAATTGAAGAAAAAAGAGTGAAATGGATGGTGGTTTAGCTCAAAGTTTGTGAGGTTCAAGATGTGACTCACAAACTTTATGAAAGAAAAAGAGCTTTGGTGAATTTGGTAAGGATGAGGAGAGAAATTGCAAGGGGATTGTTGGCTTTCCAAGCTTGAGAAATGAGAGAGTAGAGACCTCTATTTATAGGATTGGAGCAAGAGTAGTGGCAATTTGGTCTTTTTGCATTTGGTAATTACTTTGTGCTTAATGGATGTTTAAATGGTAAAATGAGGTTAATGAAGGGAATTATTTTTGATGAGGTGGAAAATTGGTAAAATGATCAAAGAAAAAAGTGTTTGGTGCCAAAATGATGTCATGCTTCCCTCTTTTTTTCAAATTTCGTATAGGGAAATCGATTTCCTATATAGGTAAATCGATTTCCATAGTGAAATTTTCAAAAATCCATTTTCTTGCACTGTTTTGATTTTTCCCCGATCTTTTACCTGAAAATATAAACAAAAGAGGCAAAATACATATTTTTGGATTTTGGTTAGTATAAAACAAATAAAAAGCTAGAAATGCTTGATGGTTCCCCTCAAAGACAAAATGATACCTCAAGATTGTGATCTTGATTGATGATTGAAATGCAAATGATGTATGATCTTAGGGTCAAAAATTGAGGTATGACAATGGGTATGAGGAAAACATGCATGTATTGAATTGAATGGGGTTTTCCTACTTGTGGGCTGAGGATTAGAAGTTTTACCATAGGGCATACAATACTCAAAGAGGCATCAATTAAAGTGGTCAAACATGAAAAAGCGCGTTCGAGCAATCAACATGTTTTCATGCCATTTTTATTTATACTTTTGTGTTCCAACAACAAAGATTATGGATCTTTTACATAGACTCCAAAAATTCATACATAGCACTGTGTTTCATAGTGCAATGAATGTGATTTTTAAGATGATTATTCGTTTTTCTTCTATTTTTGTGTAAATAATATTATTTAAATTATAAAAAGGTAAAGTAAATAATTCAACTGTCAATAATAAATGAATAAATTATATTATAACACTGTTTGTTTTACTTTGAAAAAATTAATTTTTTTTTTGTATTTTAAAATATTAATTATAAAAATAATTATTCAAAATAATTTCAAATTTAAATACTTTTTAAAATTTTAATATAAAAAAATTAATCATAAAAGTGAAATACTTAAAATAATATTTTATAAATAAAATATTCAAAGTAATTTTTTATTAGATATTTTGATAAAAAGTTTCTTTATAAAAGTTTTAATAAAGATATATAATACTATAAAAATTATTTTAAGAGCGAATACCCATTTTGGTCCCTCACAAATATTACACGAGTCAAATTAGTCCCTCACAAAAAAATTGACTCAACTTAATCCCTTACAAAATTTAACCGGATCATATTAGTCCTTCTGCTAATATTTTTCTCAAGTCGGTTTTTTCATACTTCTAAACCGGTTCTTTTCATTCTTTTAAACCGTGACTGGACTGACACGTTGGATTTTTTTTATTTTTTATTTTTTAAATACTAAATTAATTTTTATTTTTAATTTCATTTTTAAACAGTTATCAATGAATAATATCAAAAAAGCCAACATTATTTCTTATAAAGTAATTTTTAAATAAGTAATTTTCATGATTTCTACTAATATTAACAAATTTTATATATAAATTTTTATCTATGAGGTCTCAAATCTAAGTCCCTTCAAGTTAAATGATTTTAACTTTACAACTAGAAAAATCAATTTACAACTAGAAAAATCAATTTCAACTAGAAAAATCAATTTCTATTGTTAGTAAAGTGACTATTATTTACAACAAGACAAATCAATTTCTATTGTTAGTAAAGTGACTATCATTTACAACAAGATAAATCAATTTCTATTGTTAGTAAAGTGACTATCATTTACAATTAGATAAATCAATTTCTATCGTTAATAAAGTGACTATCATTTACAACTAGAAAAATCAATTTCTATTGTTAGTAAAGTGACTATTATTTACAACAAGACAAATCAATTTCTATTGTTAGTAAAGTGACTATCATTTACAATTAGATAAATCAATTTCTATTGTTAATAAAGTGATTATCATTTACAACTAGGCAAATAATTTCTACGGTTAGTAAAGTGACTATCAATAACAACTAGACAAATCAATTTCTATTGTTAGTAAAGTGACTATCATTTATAAATAGACAAATCAATTTCTATTTTATTAAATTGACTGTCATTTAATCTGAAGAGACTTAGATTCGAGACCATATTGATACAAATTTTGTATTTTTTATTTTAAATTTAGAATTGTTTATGATTAACCACATGGGTCTGAGTTCAACTCCTTATAAAAAACAATTTTGGCTTTTTTATATTATTAATTTATAATTGTTTAAAAGTGAAATTAAAAATAAAAATGAAAAAAATGAAAAAAAATCCAACGTGGCAATCCAGTCACGGTTTAAAACTAGGAAAAAACCGGTTTTAAAAAATATTAACAGAAGGACTTATATGATCCGGTTAAATTTTATAAGGGATTAAATTGAATCTATTTTATTGTGAAGAACTAATTTGACTCATGAAATATTTGTGAGGGACCAAAATAGGTCTTCACTCTTATTTTAAAAAGATATGAAATAAACCGGTCATATATTCCCATGTATAAAAATTCCAAGTTACATAACATTATACCTTTATGGCGTCAAACGTAAACCGCAACAAATATTTGATTGGGAAAGTTTCATTTGTAGCTAAATATATCGGAAAAAAAAGGTTATTTGAACACGAAAACATAACACCTACGTCTTTTATATATATATATATATATATATATATATATATATATATATATATATATATATATATATATATATATATATATATATATATATATATATATAGGGAGCATATCAAGTGAGAGCATTTTATAATGAGAGATGAGAGGAATAAATATCAACCATTGGATTCATCAAGAGAGAGAATGTTAATACATTAATGTGGCCATTAATTTCTTTCTCTTGATGAATCCAATGGTTGATATTTGTTCCTCTCATCTCTCATTATAAAATGCTCTCACTTGATATACTCCCTATATATATATATATATATATATATATATATATATATGAGAATGTGAGAATGAATCTGAACCATTGGATTTTAAAATAAATGGTGGAGATTATGGGTGAATCTTTTTTTTCTCTCTCCTACATTTTGAAATAAATGATGTAGGAGAGAGAAAAAAAGATTCATCCATAATCTCCACCATTTATTTTAAAATCCAATGGTTCAGATTCATTCTCACATTCTCATATAAATATGGCATTCTCATATGATATGCCCTATATATATATATATATATATATATATATATATATATATATATATATATATATATATATATATGCCCTATATAGATATATATATATATATATATATATATATATATATATATATATATATATATATATATATATATATATATATATATGCCCTATATAGATATATATATATATATATATATATATATATATATATATATATATATATATATATATATATATATATATATATATATATATATATATATATTGATACAGTTTTAAATTTTTTAATGTTAATTTTTCTCTCAACTTTTTTTTATATGAAAACAAAAATTTAGGCTTATTTGAATATGCATTTGATAGGGTGTTGCATTCAAGGGGTTGATTTTAGTTGATTTTGACAACTTTCTTATTCTAATTGTTTTATATTTTTACTAATTCTTCATTTTAGATGAGCTTAATCCGTCCGATTAGAATATCAGACATTATATTTTTTTAATATTACTTCATTTGTCTTAAGTTAAGTATCATTTAAAACCTTATTTAAAAAATATCATTTTAAGGTTACATTCATTTCATATGAATATTATTTTTGAAAAAAAGATATAAGAAAAATCATCAAAGAATGATGAAGATGAATATGAGACATCTAAATAAGTTGACATCCATGCTCTTAATTATCTAAAGTAGCACCTCAAATTAAAATACTATTAAAGACTGCAAGAAAAAATAAACATACTAAGGTATTAGGTCAAAACTAAGGATGACACAATTACAAACAAGTGTTTCGTTGAAAACTTTACTAAAAAAATCAAATGAGATAATAACTATTCCCTCCGTTTTTAAATTAATGTCGTTTAAGATTTTTCATACAAATTAAAAAATAATTATAATATTATTCTCTCTGTCTCAAAATAAGTGTATTTTTTTTCTTTAGTCATAAAAAATTGTCTCAAAATAATAGTCTCTTTACTTGTCCGATGCAACATTAACTAACTTTTACCAACTTTACCCTTTATCTACACTTTTTTCAAGTCATGACAATATATAACAACCAATAGTAATTAAGGATAATTTTGTAAAAATGTTATCTTTATTGACTCAATTATTATTTTTCTTAATCTGTGTGTAACAACCTTAAACGACATTTATTTTGGGACGGAGGGAGTATAAGACATTGCACTTTTACTATA
The DNA here is from genome assembly GCF_029867415.1 of Vicia villosa. NCBI lineage: Eukaryota > Viridiplantae > Streptophyta > Magnoliopsida > Fabales > Fabaceae > Vicia > Vicia villosa. The sequence goes on from NW_026705609.1 coordinate 10,819, forward strand.
TTAATCTTATAAATGTGTTGGAAGTAGTGTTCAGAGTAATAATTAAATGACACAATTGGAAAAATTGCAATGATTATTGCATTGAAAAGTGAAAAATGACATTTATTTTGAAACAAATTTAATTTGCTAAAACGACACTCATTTTAAAACGGAGGGAATATATAGTTGTTTTTCTTACCTTTAATGATGAAGAGTCACTCAATTAAAATTTAAAATTGGCCTTCACTAATATGGAAGTATATTTTCATACGCACCTCTATATACACCACATCCCTTCGTTATTAATTCACACCTTTATTTTTGTCATAAATTAGTACGGAGATGCATCTCCGTAAAAAAAATTGGAAATGTACTTTCGTACACACTCATATACACCACATTTCTTCGTAGGTGAGTCTCACCCTCATTTTACTATAAATTAGTATGGAGATATATATATCCGTAAAATTTATCGAAGTTACTTCCGCAATAACCATTAGGCAGTAAGTTTGACATTTTATAAAAAAAATACTAGAGCATTTATAATAAGTATACTATCATAATAAATTTTGTTATTAATTAAACTATACATTAATGTAATAAGATTAAAATGCCATATATTATAATCAATCAATAATACTATCAAAAATGATAAATTATAAACCATAATACTATCCATAATATAAATACTATCAAATACTATTGGGTATAATTGACCCCCATGTTCCTTTTCTTCCCCCTTACTGCAACGTCGTTTGTGCCTTATATAGAATGACATATATAGTGGCCCTCCCAGAAGTGTCTTCCGAAAAGTCTCCTATCTTTGTGCTCATGCAATATCTATAATATGACAACATGCAGGTAAAACATGAACGGAAAGATATGCCCTAGCTTGCTCCTCCTGTAATCTCTCTTGATGCGTTGGCGTAGGTGGACCTTCGTAAGTATCTGGTGTCTTGTAAGGATGTGACACTTTAAAATACCATTTGTAGTATTATATTTATATGGGAGACACTCCAACGGAGATGTCTAGAGGACACCCAAGGAGAGGCTGCGATAACATGTCGCTTAAAGGGAGGTATCGCCTCGCCCCAAGGTCTTCCTGCCGCTTGGTCGTGAGAAAGGACGTTTATGAGGCAGAGAGAATCCAGGTTCATTAACTAACCCACGACTCCTTGGAAATATGAATTAAACGGTCTACCATTGACTAAGTGAGCGGAGACCTTTTCCAAGAGAACCCTGGGCCCTAAAGGCCTTTATAAATACATCTTCTTTGTATGGGAAAGGAACAGATGATTACACCCATAATCATAGTGCTTTACTAGATCATAAATCATACTGATCACACCCTTCAGAAGCTTATACATAAGCATTTCGTCCATGAACATAGCCTGTGATATCACGTGAGCACGACTCATTAAACCACCGCAAAACACCATCATATAAGGTTTTTTTACCATCATGGGCAAGCCCTAATTCACCATACAAAACAATATACCTACAAAGGCCTATGAGTCCCCCTGCCATTGAATAAGGAAAACATAAACTTGTATTTTTTGACCAGTACAGCAGCGCCTACCATGGGGCCTGGTAAAACTAACGTGGACCACACTCCTACTCTAACTCCTTCCATATTCTCCCTGAAGATGGCCGACAAAACCTTAACCTACAACACCAACACCATTGCCTGAGATTTCACCAGTGGAGGTAAATCCAGATCTTCCTTAAGGAAATAAGAAAAATAGGTGTTTGCAGCAAATGTAATATACCAAGGCTTCCTTAGAAGCTCCAAGGGAAAACAACGGTTAACATCGTCTTCTCCGTGGAGGAGGCCTTCGGCATCAACCCTCACGATGATGATCCCTTGGTCATCACTCTCCAATATAGCATCTATGATATCAAGCGCATCTTAATAGATAATGGTAGCTCTGTTGACGTCCTTCTCTAGGACGCCTCCCAGATATTGCAAATTGATTTGAACGACATGAAAAAATTTAATGGTTCTTTGACGGTGTTATCAGGCGAACAATTACAAATAGTGGGCCAAGTAATCCTGGAAACCACATGTGGCGAGGGAGCGGACGCCAATACGGTTGACGTCGGTTACCTTAATATGGACGCCCTATCAACGTATAATATCATTCTTGGGCGACCAAAAATTAATGCCCTGGGGATAGACATTTACACCTTGTACCTTAACTTAAAATACCCGCGTCTTGATGGGCAAGTCGGTAAAATTGTAAGTTTTAGTCATATTTCTCAACACATAAAATGTTGACTTTTTGGTTGACTTTTGGTCAACCTAATGCATGAATGAACGACTAATGGTACAAATGCAATGAATGAATGAATGAACTTGGGGAAATTTTGGGATATGACAGTACTACATATTAATTTGTTCATTACTCGACTGAGTATTGATCATGTGTAACATATAATTAGATTTACTTTCTCCAGCATGTGGATATTACACTTCTTAATTATCTTTTGCTCTTGGTTCCTTCTTTCTTCGACAATCTCGAGCATGATGACCAAATCCTTGACAATTGTAACACTACACCTCCTTCATGTCAACTTTCTTTTTCGCATACGTGTTGATCATGTCTTTCTTTGCGGATTCATTGTGATTCTTTTAGTTATTTCTTGACTTCTCATCATTAGCAAGATTCTTTTTCTTCTTCGCCTTTTCTTTTCCAAAATTCTTGGTGAATCTTGCTTGTAACGCCTGTTCAGCCTCTTTCTCCCTTTCTGAGTTCATATGCTTCAGTCTCATATCATGAGCCTCCAATGAAGCTTGAAGTTCTTCTAACTTCTTCTCACTTAAGTTCTTGGACTCTTCGATAGAAAATATAATATAATCAAAGCTTTTCATCTGAAATCATAACACTTTCTCAATCTTCTACAAATCATTGATCGATTCTCTACACGCCTTCTTCTGATTGGTGACTAACACTAATCTTGAAAAGAAATCAACAGCTAATCATCTTCTTTCATCTGTGTTATCTCAAACTGCTTTCTCAACGTCTGTAACTTCACTCTTTTTGGTTTTTCATCTACACCGTACAAGTTCTTCAACTTGTCCCACGCTCCTTTAGACGTTTCTTCTTCAATAATCTTCTCGAGCACATTCGAATCAACACATTGATGAATCAAGAACATAGTTTTTCCATCTTTTTTCCTTTGTTCCTTGTGCGCAACCTTATGAACATCACCTGCATTCGCTTCCAATGTAAGTACTCCATCACTCACGATTTCAGCATCTTGAAATCTAAAGATGATCTTCATTTGCGCAACCCAGTTTTCGTAGTTCTCACCTTTGAAAACCAATATATTTGTTAGAAATTGCATTGATGTTGTGTTTCTATTTTCCATTAGAGATTCACTATGAATCGCAACCGTGCTCATTGATACCAATTTGTTGAAACAATTAGGATTTTCAAGAAACTGAAGAAGAAAAAGAAAAAGAAGAAGAAAGAAGAAAGATAAAAATATATTTTGAAAAGGGAAAATATTATTGTGAAGTTATTATTTTGTTTTACATCGTTTTTTCTATATATAAGCAACCAAAATATACAATTCACTGAATGCACTAGTCGACTCTATCAAATAATTACTTACGCACTTCGACATATATGTTCTATTTAACTTCGATGAATACAAATTACTATTATTTGTCTTAGTTTGACTATACTATACTGATTGCAATTCCTTCGACTAGGTTGGACATACCCTTGTCGAACATAGACATGCCTAATAAAACAATGAACTATTAGCTTCTAACAGTATTTTGGTATACATTACATGACTTTCAAATTTGTAATTATTGTTAGTAATATTGTGATTTTACCCAACAAAAAAATCATTGTCTCAATGGCTTAGTGGCCAAAGCCCCCAATAGACTTTGTTACTGTGTCAACTTACTTTTTTTTTTAAAAGTCAACTTACTTACTTGATAGATCATATAAACATGGGATTTGCTTCAGTAATCATATCATTGCAATCTACTAAACATATGTAGGATTTGCTTTAGTAATCACATCGTTGCAACCTACTAGTGTTCTACTCATAGATTCACTTCTCATCTAATTATCATACTTGAGGATGTGAATCAATCAACTATCAACTATTAAGCCATTAAAATACAATGCCACCACTTTTCCCATAATAACATTTTTGTTCTTTTAAATTATAAAGTGAAAATGACTTCTTTGTCATTTCATAATCAAGACATTTTTACAACTTCAAAACAAACCAGCATGCGCCACATGTCCTCTTCTTCTCTCACTTTTTCCTCCTTTTACAAATTAAATTATTTCTATCTTTCACTCTCTCTTTTAAACACTTCATACATACACTTCACAATTTTTAAATTATATTAACTCACCATCTCATTCTTTTTTCAAATTAAATTAATTTTTCTTTTATATTTCTTTCTCTTTTCATTTCATCATTTTATCTTTTCTACCTAAATATTTTATTTTCTACTAATTATTGTTAATATATTAAAATATATAATAATACTATATGATTATCCTACTAATTATTTATTGGTGTATAAATGTATACAATATTGACATTTATTAAATAGTCATACATATAACTAACTTTTCAACTCACTGGTCATTATCAGAAAAATACATATTTTATTTTAATTAATATTTTTATTAATTGAGATTTAAAATTCTTATTTTCAAATGTCAAAAAAAAAATTCTCGCATGCAAAATACCTATTTTATTTTAATTAACAATTGTTTTTATTTGAGGCACAAAATTCTTATTTTCAAATATAAAAAATTCTCTTTTTTTCATGGGACACTATCAGCAAATACATATTTTATTTTGATTAAAATTGCCTTTATTTGATATACAAAATTCTTATTTTCAAATGTCAAATTTTCTCTTTTCTTCACAGGATTTTAATTAACAATTAGCTTTATTTGAGACACAAAATTCTGATTTTTTAAAATATTAGAATTTATTTTTTTTTTCACAGGCCACTATCAACAAAATACCTATTTTATTTTAATTAACAGTTGCCTTTATTTAAGACACAAAATTGTTATTTTCAAATTTCAAATTTTTTCCTTTATCCATTTTAAAGACATTTTTTTTTTATAATTATTAAATACAATTGAATTTATATTATCATTATTTTTATATATATATATATATATATATATATATATATATATATATATATATATATATATATATATATATATATATATATATATATATATATATATATATATATATATATATATATATATATATATATATATATATATATATATATATATATATCGTATTAAATACCGCACAGGTATTTTGCTAGTTTTATTTATAGAATGATTAGACCCGGATATTTTGCTAGTTTTATTTATAGAATGATTAGACCCTTCTAAGCTTCCCGAGAACTTTTAGTAGGCATGTGTGTACTTTTTAACGTAACTGAATTTGAGATAGGTTATAGACCTTTCTAGTTTGGATGATTTGTGACATATTTTAGAGTACGTGCTTAGGTCCAAACCATTATATACATTAAAACTAAACTTTAGTATTTCACTTTTTGAGGGGAAGAGTTGATGGTTCCCATTCTTCCATTGGTGTCTCAGGTTGTGGGGGAATTATTAGGGATGAGAGTGGTAAGTGGTGTGGTGGTTTTGCTAAAGGTGTGGGCAATTGCAGTAGTCCCTTGATTGCAGAACTTTGGAGCATTCATGAAGGTTTAAAGCTGGTGGTAGAGAAAGGTTTCAAAAATGTGATTTTAGAATCAGATTCCAAGGAAGCAGTTGATATTAGCAATAAGGCAAGGAGGAACAAGTTGGTTAGAGACAATCTGGTTTGTCAAATTCATGATTGGATGAGTCAGTGCGAGAAGGTGGAAATTAATCATGTTTATCGTGAAATTAACGGTTGTGCAAATCGTCTAGCTAAGCATGGAAAAGAGTTAGGAGTGGGTTATGTTTTCCTGTTGAATATGCCTAGGTGGCTGGTTGATAATTTTACTAGAGATTCTAAGGGTGTCTTGTACTCTAGAATCGGTTGTGGTTAGTTTTGTTTGTTTGTTTGTTTGGGCTTTTGCCGTCCTTGCTATCAAAAAAAAAATATATATATATATTTTCATTTTTAAATTAAACTAATTATAAAATGTTTCTTTTTTTTTTACACAAATTATTAGATGTTTATCACATCATTATTTTCTTAAAGAAAATTTAAATATACATACATAAAAATATAAACTTAGTTCTTCAAAACATGAACAAACTACATGGATATTCAAATTAGCCTTAAATTGGATAAGTATACAGAACCATGCAAGTGAAAAAAATAATCCTAATTAAACAGAAACATATTTATGAACTAACAAAGAAAGGGTTAATCTTGATAACAAGGCCAGGGAAAACATCATCAGGGTCATGGATGTGTGGATTCTCTTCAACAATATAAGGATCACCACATTTTTCACTTATGGTTTGAAGTGTCTCTCCCTCACCAACAACATATATCTCATCACAAACTTTCTTGTTGTAGCTGTTGTTCGCATCACTATTGCTAAAATCATTTTCCTGCAGCATATTCTGAATCTGAGCATTCAACTCATCATCATCACGTGTGCTTGATTCGCAGCTACTCAAAACCAACATTAGTGCCACAAACAAAGCACAGTTCCATGAAATCTTCTCTGCTAATGCTCTTGATGAACACCCACAAGCCATTTCTTGAATTGGTTGTTAAAATGATCTTGCACAATATATAGATGAAATGAGAAAGGATTTCATGTGGCTGGTTGTTGGAGTTGGTGTGGTTATATGTAGAAAGTTGAAATGGTTCATTCAGTGAGGTTGGTGACTCTGTCTAGTGACAAGGATGATAAACTTTGAAAATGGGAAAGAGTTGGTTTAACTGCTTTTTTTAATGAGAATGGTTTTTGGTTTTGACTTAGACTCTTTTGGGATCAAGAAATTTTAGTTTTCTTTTAAAGATTTTCAAGAGATATAATAAATAGTTGTTTGAAAGTGTTGGAAATTAAGAGGTTATCCCACCGATTTCATATATAAGTATTGGGATTCAAGTGTGACTAATTAAGTTTTGCATCCACCTGAAATTGACTAAATGTTGGATATGTAAGATAAGTAATTTATACTCTCATTTGCCATAATGTTTTTGTTTGATAAGTGGTACCAAAGTCTATTGAATCTGAAAGTTTAGCTAATTGACACTTTTAACTTCTTGGACTCCCCAATAAGTGATAGTTGAGTAATTATGGTTGCACTCAATAGAGATGAAAAGTGAAAATCCTAGTATGAATCAACGATAATGATGTAAGCGACTCACACTTATTTAACATGTAAGAGAGGTTATCCATATTCTCATTATCTTAAAATTTTTTATGGATATGTGGTGTTAATGTCGATCAAATACATCAATTATTCAACGTATGTAAAAAAGAATCTTTACGGGTGTGTTTAGATTGGCGGTGAACAGAATTGATTCTAGCATAATTGAGTTTGATAGAATTGATTTTAACAGAATTGAATTTAGCAGAATTGATTTATGTTTAGATACATTTATGTAAAAGTGTGTTGAACAATAACTTACAGTATAAAAATCATCCAGAATCAATTCTAGAGGTAAAAGCTACAAATTCTAGCTTCAAGTAGAATCAATTTTGTAGACAGAATCAATTCTACTTTTGTCTAACCAAACATCTTACAATCATCCAAAATCAATTCTACACCTCTAAAATTACTTTTGGCCTTTCCAAAAGCCAAACCAAACATGCACTACTTACATATGATTCGAGAGAATATATGTAAAAAAGAAAACTATGTTCATAATAGATGACTCATATAACTATGTTCATAATAGAGATAATAGAGATGACTCATATTATCGTTGTAATTGCAAATGTAGAACAAGAATCACAAGTGAAAGGTGAAGAAAAATTAAATAAATTTGAGATTGAAGATTTATGAAAGTAGAAGTGAGAATCAAAACGAAAACATAATTTGCTTCTTTTTTTTTTTTTTCGTTTTGGATTTGAACAAGAGTGGTTCTATACATAATGAAATAGGGGCTCTTTTCCCCTCAATGAAGGAATAAATCATAAAAATGTAATATAATGTATATTTTTTCTATGACAAATAAATGTAAAAGACCAAAGAGATAAACTAAAATAAGTTGATATTAAATTTGGTCATATATCATTTTAATTTTCATCACCTAGACTTAAATAATACCAACAAATGCCACCCATAATTGTACATATATTGACTAAGAAAATTGAGAAGTCTAAAGTCTAAAAGCAATCAATGTACTATACAGTACCATTTTGAATCAATATAGCTAATGGTGGACATTAACATTAGAGGATAAAATTCTGTGCTTCTGTGCTTGGGAAGCACAGTTAAAAACTTGTCAAAAGTTTATTAGTACTCTAATTAGGATTATGGGTGTTTGTGTAATCTCATGACACAGATAATGAAATTGTTGTGTTTAAATGGTTAAGGTCACTTTGGCAATAATGATATCTTCCAATCAATTTTGTGACCCCTCGCTATAACAAGTGTTTATAACAAGTGCTTAAATTCTATGATGATGACTTTGTTAGAATTGGAACATGTTTTTTTGACTTCATATTAGTAGGAATCGATAACTGATAGACTTCAAATCTGTATAAAGAGAGTGAGATTTTTAAGGGAGAAAGAAAGATGAAGAGAGTGTAACTCTACTTAATTTACAGTGAATGTATTTGTATATATAAATTTTAGGATATTGGATGCATCTAAATTAGAAAATCACAAAATGACCTAGCTTGCTAGATCAATGACTCTCGTACACTAACCAAATCCCAAAAAATGTGAAGCCTTGAGAAGCCAAAGATTTTTCCTTTTCCTTTTCATTGTAATGTCGCTTCCCTTTATCTTGTTTTCTGCAATGCTTCAAAAATTTCAGACAATTTCTCATTTCTGCTACATGGAATGCTCAGAAAATAGCCAGAAAAAACCCAGGTGGCCCTAAAAACAACACATGCACAAAGTCACCAGTAATTCATGTGGCTGATACAATCGAAAACGGGACTGCCTTCACCGATGCAGTATAGAGCGCAAACACAGCCATCTTATGAATTTTTAAGGTTGGGAGAACCAATGACACTGAAAGGTGTCTTTGCCTGACTACCCTTTGCACTACCAGAAGCCTGACCAGCAGAGCCTCTAGGATGTGCAGCCTCAGTTGCTACCATTGATTTCTTTATCTGCCAACAATATAAACAAACCAAGATAAACATTAAATTATTAATCACCACGACAATTAATAGCATAAATAAAACTACATACCAAACAGTGATTGAAACATTAATATACATACACAGCAAGGGTAGCACAAGAAAGGATGTAGAAACTTACAGCCGCTATGCACTCCTTGTGAATATCAGTTGAAAGCTGCAAACACCATCACAAAGTATAAGCCAAGAATATGAAATTCAGAAGAAAATAAGCCAGATAATTAAAACTTAAACATAAGGACGAAACAATGAATGATAATTCTTACTGGTTTTCTGTAGTTTTTAATCTCATCACCACCAAATCCAGGAAGTGTAATGTTCCAATTTTTCTCTAAAAAGATGAATATAAACTGTGAAAAGTGCTGACAATGGAATCAGAACATAAAAAAAAAATTCAGTAGCTTACCGAGATGTAAAAGTACGTCCTTGGCTTCCAAAGTTGTTGATTTCCGATGCTTCGCTAGTGAGCAACCAGACCTAATTATCTATTTAAAGGGTAAATAAAAGAAAAGACATTATTAAAAACTATCTACTATGAAGAGATTCACTAAAGAGGTTAAATAGCAGTCAGAGATTAAATCACCAAAGAGATTCAAACATATATTAAATGTACCAGTGTTGGTATGATTTAATTATAATAGTATTGTATGCTATGTAGCATCAATACAATACCAACACATAATTCCGTTTAATCATATTTATTTTTTTAATTAGTTCTAATATCTACGTGTCAGCGTTCGAAGTTAGTGTATGTGCTTCGTAGATTATATAGAAATTAATTTCTATATTATCATATTATGCATATACTAAACTGTTTTGGGGGGAGGGAGGAGCCCTAGCCCCTGTTTAAACCTGTGCCTGGAGGTAAGCTTGAGAATAAAAAATTAAAACAAAATAATAGAAAAGTTCAACAAGTTTTCAAAAAATGTGATATATTCCATCAGTTCATAACAACACAATACACCAAAAAGAAAAGAAAAAAAAACTTACAGACTCCAGAAAATTTTCTGCAATATCACCAAGAACGTCTGCAACTTCAGGATCTAACTTTTCTAATGGATCAACCTGATAATAAAGAAGAAATGTAAATACATGACAAAAACATACCTAATTCATGAAAATAGGACTGTGTCAAGCTTGCAAATTGTAATAAAATTATCAAAGCTGAAATGCCTTATGACATATTGCATTCAATAATCCATGAACCAGTGTCACATTGTAACCCGTCCATGATATCTAAAAGAAATTAGAGTAGAATTTTACTAATTTTGCACAGCTAAGGGTTAAGGAATCATGATTCAGAAACAGTGGGGTAAGGCAATTGTAGGCAGTGAAGTAGTTCTAGAGCAAGGCATTGCAGTGAAGAATGTATGCTCCTTTGTTACATCCTCCAAACACAACTTTAATGAGTATATTTAAGTAACTAAAGCAATATTTTGAAAACTACTAGACCAGACATTGACCCGGAAAAGGCACAGGTTTGAGGTTCAATGGTTCAGCCACAATTAAACCGATGACAAATAACATTTAAAAAAATATGAAATATGAAATATAATACATTAGACATGAAAAATATAATTAAAATTTTATGCACTGTACAATGAAAAATATGATTATCAAAAGATACATGACCATTTAGGGGAGTAGATATAATTTTATTATTTAGCATATTTAATATTATAATTGACAAAATATCTGTTGGTTGATACAATTTTGTAAGGTAAACCATCTGTAGGGTTTTTGCAAATATGTGTTGGATTATTTGGTTTAGTTTACTATTGGCCCAAAAATCAAAACAAGCGCTTACCTAAATTCACAATCCCTTAAAAACCCTAATTCGGTAATTCCTAATCACAGCTGGTGCACTCGTTATCTTGTTTTCATTTTGATCTAACTTTATGATCAGGTGCATGGTTCTTGGTTGCAAGAAAACAAGAAATAAATAATAGAAGGTACATGTTTTCCCTCTATCGCTTCATTTGATTTTTACTTCAACTGTTCAACATACCACAATAGAGTGACATGACAATTCTGCAATAAGGGAATAACCTTGCATTGTTTTTTTCTTCTTCAAAAACAATTATTTTCCCCAACCAGTTCAAGCCGTGGAACGGCCGATTTTTACCGGTTCTGCCAGTTTTTGACCGGGTTTGGCAGTTCATGGCTGGTTCCTGTAAACCCGGTCATGGAGTTTGTTTGGACCCGAATAGAGGTCGGTTTTCAGAACATTGGGGAAAGTGCACACAAACCACAGTTGTTACTCGTTTTACAATTAAGATACCTTTAACATCAATTTTGTCCCAACTAGTCCTTAACTGCATAGAATGACAAGATGTTGTTTTTTGTTAACTTAGATTTACTCCTTAATGAACAAATCACAACTTTTTGTCTCTTAAATTTAAACCATTAATTCGTTATTTTTTATATACTTAGAAGAGCTTTTTTTTATTTTTAAACTTATACTAAATACAATAGAACAATAAGACTAACCTTAAACAATTGTGTTTTTCCTTCTTCAATTAAATAATACAATTTTAAAAAGGGAAATAATCCCAAGATTTTAAAATCAAAACTATAATCATTGGTTAAAATTTGTTCATTGTTAATAATTTGATTCCACATTGACATAAGGACCAAATATAACAGTTGCTGGAGTTTAATTTAATTTAAGGACTAATTGGGATGAAGTCAAAGTGTCTATTTGCAGAAATCCTACATTGTGGCTAGAAAAGGATAAAACCTACATATAAATATGATAATCCAGTAATCTATACCATTTAGTCAATTGTTGTAGCTATAAAATTTCAGTGAAATACTGTTGCATAATCCTCCCAAACATTTAATTATACTTAATGGAATTCGTGAATTGATTAAAAGTACCAAAAAATATTTTCATTTTAAGTATGATCAAAGTGTAAGAGGTGCTAAAAGAAGCTGTAGCAAAATGCTTCACCAATAGATTCAAATTCAAATTGCTGATAAAAAAAACTGCAGCCTTATTCAACAAAAAGGACGTATAAGTTTATAACATAATAACATCGTTTTTTTTTTTACTTTATCAGTTTATTGTAGATAAAAACTACAACACCTTTACCATGAAAACTTTAGAAATTTGAGAAATATTTGACCCAACTGATAAACCCGTGCAAATAAATCCATTATATTTTTGTGAGGAACATATGACCCAGGTGTGTTTTTGACAAAGAACATACAGAACCTTCATAAACCCAAAATTACTAACTATAGCAGCAGTTACACCCAGCCATAGATCTATTTATACATTGATACAAAATTACTAGTCCCAGTTTAAATGGTCTGAATACAGCTGATAAAAGAAAGCCCAAGGCAAAAAAAAGCTAACTATAAGATTCTTAGTAACTTCAAGCGCTCATAAGCCATCACCCAATTTCTTACATGACTAATGGGGGACCTAAGGCAGCACAAATTCATGAATGGACCTTGGAAGAAACTTGATAATTCTTTTGAATTATAACAGGTCATTTTAAACTATTTTTTGATATCTAATAATAAATAGTTAAATGGAAAAGAATGGGATGGGATAGAACAAAATGGAGCAAAATGAAATAAAATTACCATTTAATTAATTGAATGTTTATGGGATGGGATGAACAAAAAAGATGGTTCGACCCGTGGATTATTGGATGCAACTACATGGAATGCGTCACATCATGTTCCATTTCATTTCAACCTATTTTAAACAATCCAAAAAAATGGTCCTATTATGATCTCGTTTCATTTAATCTCACTCCATTTTACATATGTTTATTTAACAATATGAGCTGGTAATAATAAGAATACGAAATGTAACCAAAAATAATAAATAAAAAATATGAACAATAAACCTAGAAAAACCTACTTTTGAACACAAGGCGCACCTGATTGACTAGCTCATGGATGCTTCTTTTTCCGAGAACACTCTTACCCAACTCTTCTGGATCTGCATTTGGTAAAGCATTTGGTAATCTGCTTTGACTCCCTGGTTGAACTGCATTAGTTTGTGCAGCTACAAGTGATGAAGGTTTCTGATTTCCTGGCCCTTGTAGCCTCGTAACCTGTGGCTGGTGAGGCACATGTAGAGCTCTTGAAGACGGAACTTGTTGCCCAAAATGCTCCTGGGCTTGATTAGGAGGCAAAGATTGCGGCTGCTGTGAAGTTGTTGGCATGGACTGTTGCTGCTGCTGCGGCTGAGAAATATGTGTCCTTTGCTGCAAGGATTGTGGGTTCAATTGCTGCCTATAAGCCTGAGATGGCAAAGGAGGCTTCCCTGGCGGCCCAGATGACAACCATGGCTGATTAATTGACTGCATATTTTGTGATGCACTTGGAGATGGATTTGCAGGTGATCCCGCAGATGACGGTCTCATAAGCCCACCATGACCTTGGAAGCTCTGAAGAAAATATAACAAACTAAGAAAAGAAACCATAAACTTTTCCCCCAAAAAAATTGTGTTTGCATTCAGGGCACAAACAATTACAAGCCTAACACAATTTTAATCAAGTAATACCTAAGAATTAGAAATGCTCAAACGTATTAAGGCCCTGTCTGGACAAACAACTTAGTTAAGTTCTTATAACATAAATGCTCATGTATAGAAATTTGCAAATTAAAAAAGACAAAATAAAGTGAAATCATTTTCTTATAAGCTATCCTGGACAGCTTATAAAGGTATCATAAGTTGTTTAAGCAAATAGATAAACTCAAATAAGACTTATGTTATCAATCTCAAATAGTGGCGCAGCGCGGCCAACTTTAGAAATAATGGGAACGGGGAGTGGAACGGACGATACGATATTTTAGTGATATGGACACTAATACAGTTGATAGTATATGTAGCACCGACACCTCTGAAAACAGGCGTGTCCGTGTCCGTGTCGGTATCGGACACTTCCACCGACACTTGTGATTACGTTTAATTTATTCATTTTTTCAATCTTTTATCGGGGTCGCCGTGTCAGTGTCAGGGTCAAATTTGGGGTGTCCGTGCTTCATACTTGATACTAAAGAACACATAATTGTTAAAAATTAAAATTAATTAATTAAATTTTATGAAGTATTCAGATTTAGAAATAAAAATCACAAGTCTTTAGCAAAACATACTAGCAAATGCCAGTAAATTTCAATAAAATAACTTTGATCTCCTTTAAAATTTAAGGGTAAAATCATATACAGCTGACATCCGAAACCAATCTCGTTATTGTCAGCCGAGTCACCCATTTGTGACGGAATAGCATGATCTGGCGCGGTTTTCTTGGTTTTGCTGTTCCGTGCCAAGATAACAGCCGGAACGAGTCTAATAATATAGAATAAGATAATCCAAACAGGAACTCACATACACTAAAAAATTCCAATCATGCAACAATACTCATAAGCAGCATTCAGTTTCACTTTCTCAACAGAACAGAGTAAATCCAAAATACTAACTTGTGAACCAGCAGGTTGATTACTTTGTGCAGGGGGTTGCGGTCTAAGAGACGACTGAACCGGTCTCAGCTGATGTGAAGGCATTCCACCTGGCCTTAATTGAGAACCCGAACCTAAAGATCCTAGCATCCCCATTCCTTGCATTGGCGTTCTCACCTAAACAGTAACATTCAATCAGAAAGCTTCAAAAATCAAAACAATCATAATCAAAATGTAAAACCCTACCTGAGCGGTATTAGAATTCGAGGTAGAATCCGACCGACCTAATCCGCCGAAGTGTTGTCCAAAGGAAGAAGAAAACGGAGGGGAAGGGTTCTGGTGGTGCGCGGGTACACCGATTGCCATTCCGCCTCGTGGCGCGGAAGCGGAGGAAATTGAAGATGAGGCTGGTTGAGGAGTGGCAGGTGGGATTGACGGGAAGTGGGAGAAATGGGACTGTGGAGGCGGAGGGTTTCTGCTGAATGAAGGGGGAGGACGAGATTGGGGGAGGACTGGAGTGGGGGGTTTGGGGTTTGGAGTTTGGATTAGGTTAGGGTTAGGAATTGGGGGAGGATGGGAGGGTGCTGAGATGGGAGGGGTTGAGGAGGAAGATGCGGGGAGAGAGGGTGGCGGTTGTTGGGGCTGAGAATGTGCGGGTTCGGCAGGATTTCTAGCGGTGGTGCCGGTTGCCGGAGGTTGGGATTCCATGGAGTTGTACTTGCAGTTACTGTGAATTATGTAAAATTTGAAACTTTCAAATATAATTCAAATGCTCTCCATTTATAAAAAAATATAAAAAAAATTGAGGTGAAATTGACTATTTCTCACTAGATCACATGGGTCTCTCATGTACCATCAAATTTGACAAAAATATCATCCTTTCCAACCTTTTTTTTTTAACATTGTTTTGTTTGATATATGCATCTCCATAAGCATTAAAACATCGATTTTCTTAATTGAAAATATCTCAAATTAATTGGAAAAATCTCAAATCTCAATTAATTGGAAAAATCTCAAATTAATTAACTAGATGCAACGGAAGCATTAAAACATAGTGAAACTTGAGATTTTCTCAAAAGAACGGTTCCGTAGTGTCATACCCCAAAATTTGCCCGATCCAATTTGCGTCTATTAATTTATTAAAGGTATTAAAATTAAGAGTTATGGGGTTTAACATATCTATTGTTAAACCTGCCCTCTTATAAAACCTTTCAATTAAATTTAGATGTATAAATTTTGAGCCCAATCATTTGGCCCAATCTATCCCATTATAAGGTTTGAATCTTTATTTTTCTATGATAATCTAGTAACCATTATTTGATATAATTATTATTATAAATTTATTAACTAGTATTTTACTAATTAATATTTGTTTAATTATTATTAATAATTAATTCTAATATTATTAGAATTATTATTATTTTCAATCATTGTTATGTAAATATAATTAGCTAATTAATTAGTTGGGCAATAGGCCCATTAGGTGTAGAAAACCCTAACTTTAACTAATATAAATAAGATATTTTTGTACACATTATAGAGGCCAAACGAATTAACCCAATTTTTACTACCTTCTTCACGTACATATCCGACCAACCCTTATTTTTCTAACTCTGTCTCCCTCACGTATACAACACAGAACTTTCTAACAATCCTAAACCGCACTCTACCGCTCTCTCCTGTGCATACCCAAAACCTTATACCATCATCACAATAATAACACAACCTGTAATTTTTGGCTTCATCACTATTTTCAACCCACACACAATTTTACAAAGTAAAAAAGAAAAAAAAAACATTTTCTTTAGTTATCAAACAGCAGGAACGTGCCACGCCGATTCGCTACGCAAACAAAATCAAACTACATCGCAAGTATATCCGACGAAATCAGATCTTCCTCGATGTTGCTCTGAACACGGCAAACACAATAATACCGTTACGGTTTCGAAGTTCCATTCACTATAATCGCCCTGCACAATCGAAACAGAACACCGACATCTGACAATTGTGACTCACAAATCAAGCCTACCGCAATCTTCGTCACTTATTGTACACCAGATCACAAGCAACAACTCACACAGCAGCGAAACGCATCACCATCGTAATAGCTCCGATTACAGCCACCGCAACGCCGCCTTGAACCATGTCGGCAAACCGCGCACCATCTAACAACTTCTGATCTGTGACATCCAAGCTCAACCGGATTGGAGATTAGAGATTGGGGGAAGACATGTTATCCTTTGGAATTTGTGTGTATTTGTATAAAAGTTGAGAGAAAAGAAATTGAAATTGGAGATGAAGAAGAAAAGCAAACATCATGAACAGAGAGAAAGGAATTGTGGGGAGAGAAACAATTGAGGTATTTTTCTATTCTTTTCAATTTATGTGTTAAAGTAATTGTTTTATTTTTTAATTATTACACCAAGATTTGAAATAGTCAAAAGATTGTTATGGGTCACATTTATTGGGGAGATTTAAGATTGAACTTGTTTGGAGAGAAATCGTGAGGACAGGGAGAGTAATTTGGACTATTATGCTATTTACATTTTAATAATATTTTAATTTAAGGATATAATCTATTAGTATAATTGATCATTTTGATTTTATTAATTACTTAGTCTAATCTAATTAATTGTGATTAATTAATGAGAAAATGGGTCATGCACTGACAGTGTAAAATATTTTTACACTTTCAACCAATTACCACCATACATCTAATTAAAACATTCTTTTATTTTAAAAAAACTTTAATGACATGACACATTCATGACTCCCTATTGGATGACAGTGTAAAACTATTTTACACTGGGACAGTGCACTACCTTTTAACTCTTAATTAATTTAGTTTTGCTAAGTTTTCATTAATCAAGAAAAGATATAAAAAGTACTTTTTATATACTTCTAATTTTTCTAACTAATATGGTACCATAGTTGACTATAATAAAACAATTCATTCTAAACACATTGAATAAAAGGCATATAATTATAATTATTTTGTTTTATTATTATAAATAATTATATAATTAAGTTTTAATTGTTAAGTATATTTATGATTATTTTTAATCAAAATATGATAAACATCAAAACTTAATTTATTATTCGTTTCGATTAAATTTATTGATCGCGATGGGTAATAATCAATTATTTAATTATTTAATCAAAATAATAAAATACATTTATTTTGCTAAATGGTTTTAACCAAATCTATTGGTTACGATGATTAGCATTTTCCCTTTATCAAAATTCGTTATTATTTGTAATCGAATTTATCGATTATGAGGGGTAACGATAATTAAAATACACATATTTGCTATTCGTGATAATCGAATCTATCGATTATAGTGGTTAGCAATCCTCCCTTCAATCCGTTAGCCATGGTAATCAAACCTATTGATTATTGTAACTAATGGTGACATATTAAATCAGGGTTGTACGCCCAAATCTTAAAACACACTAAACCACGGTACTACGAATTTTCATCTTTTCAACATTGCGATGTTCACAACTACGATAAGGTAATTCAAAATACCTTCGAACTTCGCATTTCAAAACAAGTTCAAAACAACTTCAAACCATATCAAATCAAACTCAAAGGCGTACAACCCTGTCCCCGAACTACGTTGACTCTGATCCTCCATAAGGAGGTACGTAGGCACTTGGCAACAAGGCGAGTCCCCCTCTTCCAAACTCTAATCATGTTCAAATAATTAGCCTTTAACCCTATTAACTATCTGTTGCCTTTCTCTATGTTTTATGCCATAACCTTCATCTTTGCAATGTTAACCTTTAGGAAAAGGGTTTTGGGTGCCTAACACCTTCCCTTAACCCGAATATAGTATCTTACCCTAAATCTCTTAACCATTAAAGGTTTCCTATTCGCCTTGGTAGAATAGGTGGCGACTCTAAATTAAATTTTTAGGGCAGGTTGCTACACGTAGATGCATCTACGGAAGTAGAAATTTTTTTTACAAAATAAGAGTGCATTGAGAAATTGTCATAAAATTTTAGCGGGGAGTTTGTTTATTTGTCTCTCTTTAGATATGTGTGTATGCAGCATTAAAAAATTTGACAATTATGAAGGGCTTACTAAAATGTTGTTTTTTTTATGGATTTAAGGTTTAGTAAAATTGTGAATCTTAATATATGTTTTTTTTTCTAATTAGTAATGTTGTACAATATTGTAACTAATGAAGACAATGTGTTTGAGAGAATGTATGTATATTTAGAGACTTGTAAGTATAGTTTTGCAAAATATTGTAGGTCACTTGTAGATTTGGAGGTTTGTATGTTGAAAAGAGATTTTGGGAGCAATTAATGGTAATTCGGGGGAGGGATGAAATTAATAAGATATTTTCTATTGATTATGTTGTTAAAGATGAGACAATAGAGTCTTGGGAGTGGTTTATCTACATGTTATTAAAAGATTTTGAAGAAATAAACCATAAGGCTTATGATTTCATTTTAAACCAACAAAAGGTAACTTTTAATGTACAATCTTTTGTTTTGCTATGAAATTATAATTTATTATCTTGGTGTTTTAATAGTGAATCCACCAGTAATGAGAAAGGCAATTAGTCGTCCCAAAAAGTTGTGAAACAAAGTAAATGATGAGGCTAGAAATCCACGTGTGTTTCCTAGAAAGCTTACAACAATCACTTGTCATAAAAGTGGAGCCATGGGACACAATAAAAGAAACTGTAAGGGAAATAGGGTTGGTGATAGAGCCATCGCAAAAGGTGGAAATAACAAGAAGAAAGTCACAAAGGATGGGCAGAAGAAGAAGGCAAAGACAAGTGCAGTAGAGATTAGAAGCTCATCACAAGCACCACAACCTACGCAACCATCTCAACATTAGTTTCAATTAGGGCTATCTTGTAATAATGTTTGTAACACCCTTCTAAACTCAACGATTATTTTAATAAATAATTACACACAAATCATCACATTGGTGTCACATCTTCATATAAACATCATACTAACCGTACCTGCTCCGTAACACGGGTTCTCAAATAATTAAATTCACAATTCTTTAAATGATATCCACATATAATTTTCAAACTTTGCAGCGGAATTCATAGGCTCAACTTAATTTCATTTATTCAAAAGAAACTTCTCAAATAACATCATTAGTATAAATGTAATTTTAACAGAACAACAACTTCAAACTCAAGCATTCTCTGTAACACCCCCAATTATATACTAAACAATTAAGGCATACATTTGCACATAATTTAAGATAAAACAACATTTTAACATGCAATGGTCATTTCCAAATAACACGGGATTAAAACAACATGCAAAACCACAGCGGAATAATCATCTCATCAAATAAATGGTAAAAAATGAATGATTCCATACATCATCCACCATGTCTCAACATCTCGGCTCAAAGGCAACTCATCAACAAAATAACATATTCAAATATGAAATACAATATGAGTAAACAAATATCTCATAACGTCGAGTCATAAAATATAAACCCACATCCCATGTGTTACATATGACCAGAGCACAAATGACTACTTAGTCACGACACTCTACAAGAGATCTAAATCTCCAAGCTATATCCTCGAAACCTGCCCGATGTCACGATGAACATCATTCAAACAGAAAGGTGAGAATTCAAATTATTGTAGATAAACATAATAATGGGAAATGCAAAACACAACAAGAACACATTTCACAATTCATCACTCTTCTCAAAACATAAATTCATACACCATATATCAATTATCACACAAAGCAATCACATTGATACAACAACAATCACATTGCACACAATGTGACTCGAATATAATAAATGTGACTCAATGCATGTGGTACCATGTGAACCCAATGTTTCACCGCTTTCCGATTCAATATCTAGAATCCAAGTCACGCTTCCGATCAGGACAATACCAGAGCCACAATTCTGAACCCAAAGTTTCACCGCCTATGTTTCAAAGCCAACAAATGTGAACCCAAGTTTCACCGCCTATGTTTCAAAGCCAACCGATCGTGAACCCAAAGTTTCACCGCCTATATTTCAAAGCCAACCATGAATGCATGTACAATTATCTCAACACATATGCAATTAAGATTATCCAACAAATCTTAACATACCACATACCACAATAATTCACACATCGAATTATCCACCAATTGTACAAGATTCACATACCAAATAACAATTGCATCAAGCACAAAATTATCATATATTCAATCACAAACATCATGAATATCTTACCACATATCATGCCAACAATTGTTATTCACCACATACAAAAACATAACACACATAAAGACAATTACATGTTGTTTCACACAACAACATCATAATTAATCAATCAAGTGCTAATCGATCTTATCCTATCATATAGAACATCACAATAGCTTCCTAACGCTTCAAACGACGCATAAAAAGGAGTTACGAATCAAAATATATGATATTTAGAAGTTTCATAAAATTTTACACAGCAAGGTTCGCTTAGCGGGCCTCAAGCTCGCTTTGCAAAACTAAAAACAGAAGCAGACCATTTTCGCAGCTTCGCTTAGCGGACCAATCCCGCTTAGCGGACTCGCAAATTTTCAGAATTGTTCCTAGGTTTCGCTTAGCGGACTCAATCCCGCTTAGCGGACTAGCGAAAATGCAAAAAAATGCAGAGAAACTAAGTTCTGCGAAAATCACTCCCACACCCCAAAATCACTTCCAAACAATGAAAAATAGCATTTACAACCAATATTTAGCATGTATTATCAACAACCTATACTAAAAACATGTTTAATGGCTCAAATCTCATGAAATCTAACATAAACCCTAACATTCCCAAATCATGAAATTGCAAGAATAGAGATTATGCACATAGCAACACACAAACATTACCCAATCATATAAACCTATATTAATTTGGATTCTAACATTTACCTCTTGATTTTAATCCACCCTCTTCATGAATCTACAATCCTCTCATCTTTTCTTCTATGTTCTTTCTCTTTTGCCTCTTTTTTCCTCTTTCTATTTTTCTCTCTTTTTCTTGTAATTAGGTTTCTCTCATAATTCTCTATTAACTCTATTTGTGATATTGGGCTTAACCCACCCAACTACTCTTTCTAATTAATTAAGCTCATTAGCTAATTTACTAGTATTATCACTTCTATCTAATTGATAACACGAAAATGTATCACATATTTGGCTTGATTTACATATATTATTTCCCTATTTTATCTTAATTATGTTGCTTTATGTTGGTATTATGCTGGTATTTCCATTGTTTTAGGTTTTATGTTCGTTTTGAGGACTATTTGTGAAAAGGAGAAGAAATGGAGCTAAAATGACTACTAATTGTGCCTAAAAGATGAAAAATGGGTGCTGAAGTGAAAAGGAGGTGCAAAGAAGACCCAATTATGCAAAGATGCAAGCCCAAACCACTAGAAATGAAGAAAATAATATATATATATATATATATATATATATATATATATATATATATATATATATATATATATATATATATATATATATATATATATATATATATATATATATATATATATATATATATATATATATATATATATATATATATATATATATATATATATATATATATATATATATATATATATATATATATATATATATATATATATATATATATATATATATATATATATATATATATATATATATATATATATATGTGGGCCCCGCCACAAAAGTGACATACGTCACTTAATATATAAATATATATATATATATATATATATATGAAGTGATAACATATATATATATATATATATATATATATATATATATATATATATATATATATATATTTATATATATGTTATGAAGAGAAAAAGAAGATGATGGAGACGCCCAGCATGCATGATGGAGACGTCCATCTCCAATCATTTTGGCCCAAGACCCACGTCTCCTCAAGAGACGCCCGTCTCCTCCCACTAGGTCCACTTGAGACGCACGTCTCAAATCTGTTTTGAAAGTGGAGAATTACACGCCGCAACGTACTTCTGCAGAGTCAATTAATTTGCTACATTTTAGGAGAAAAAAGGGGACCAGCTAGAACTAGCAGTTACCACAAAGAGCACTATATAAAGAACCAGATATTCACGTAAAAGGGGTTGGACCATGCTTTGTCCCAGCCACGGTTTTTCTTCTGCATTTTTATTCCAGCATTTTATTTCCAACAATTGTTTTCTATTTTGTTTATCTTTTCTCACAACAATTTCTACACCGGAAATTGTTGTGAACTTTTAACTAGATCTAACCTTACGTTAGATCATAGTATTTTATTTCCTTGTTTTTATTTGATCGAAGAATTTATCGAAGAACAATCCAACCGACTTGTGGTGGAAGTTCAAGTACTCCAAGATTCAAGTTTTATTTCAGATTTATATTATTCAGGTTTATTATTTACCGCCTTTATTTATATTATTATTATTGCATGATATATTATATGCCAATTAATATGCCTATTATTATGAACCGAATTTATTTATGCATGTTTAACCATATTAATATGTCTGGCTAATTTATTTAGATATCGGTATGTAAAGTAAGTTAACCGTGGGATCCAAAATAAATTGGCTTAATTATGTTTTATTAAATATCACTTGTTTTT
The DNA here is from genome assembly GCF_029867415.1 of Vicia villosa. Taxonomy (NCBI): domain Eukaryota; kingdom Viridiplantae; phylum Streptophyta; class Magnoliopsida; order Fabales; family Fabaceae; genus Vicia; species Vicia villosa. Next base: position 34,130 of record NW_026705609.1, read on the forward strand.
GGTTTGTATGTCTAATTTAATTAGTAAGTCTTAAAATCAATAGAGCGAAAGTTTGAGGGCTTAAGACGGTCAAAGGTTAAAATCAATAGAGCGAAAGTTTGAGATCTTTAACTGGATAGTAGACATAGGACATTAGTTTTAAGGATGGCGAAAGCGTATTAAAACTAATTAGAACTTATTTATTTTCAAAAAGTGTTTTTAAACCCGCGCGGGATGGCGAAAGCGTACGTTAGGGATATTAGCATGTTCCGAGTCAACAGAGCGAGAGTTTGAGATTAGGAGATTTAAGTAGATAACGACTTCATAAAACAAGCATTTTATTAACTAGGTTGTTTTCAAAAAGCGTTTCTAAATCTGGTGGGATGGCGAAAGCGTACATTAAGAGTTAGGATCGTAGTCTGAATCAATAGAGCAAGAGTTTGAGAGGAGGACTTTTAAATAACATAGTTAGTAAAGATCTTTGATTTAATTAAAATCTGGCCAATGGAACTTCGGATCACCTAAGTTAGATGAAATACATACTGATATCCGTTTGTTATTATATTTTTACCTAGATTTAAGATTTTAGTTTCCCCATTTATAAAAAACCCAAATATCATTAGCCTTAGCTTTACATAGTAACTTTAGATAACGGTAGGTCGATTTATAGTCCCTGTGGATTCGATATCTTTTAAAACTACACGACACGACTGTGCACTTGCAGTTATCCCGACTAATAGACACGTAAAGTCGCGATCACTAATTATCTAAATATCACACATATTCAAATAATCATTATACCACATAATAATTAATTAAAATAAATAATTATTAAAACGCCAAGTAACATTAATTACCACATAAATAATAATTAAATAAATAAAACATCTAATAATTAAATACGGGAAATAAAATCGGGTTGTTACATTCCCGACTCGATGTTACGTATCATAGCAAAACACCTCTAAATAAAAAAACTAATAAAGCACTCCAAAACTATCCTCTAAGTTTCGACGAACTATTCTTGATCACCTGCAAGTTACCCACGTTTTTTAGACAACATTTCTAAGCAGAAAGGGTGAGTAACTACAAATCGTTATAAAAGATATAAGAAATAATCATAGTAGTTGCACAACAATTATCAAAGATTTCACTCTTGAATCATACTTCACATACCTACTCACGATATCAATTCATTTTTTCATTCACCTCAAGAACACATCAATAATCAACAATCATCACACAAAACATCAACACATCATCAAACATCACTTAACTTAATATCGTGCAATGCCACAAAAGATGGAATGCAACATCATTGACTCATGCATGTGGTACCAAAACTTCACTGATGACTCAGTCATCTCTATATCCAAGGATCCCCACCAATAGTATCGATTCTCGCTTGGAACCACACTTTAGGATTGAGGCCGTCACTGGACTAGCGTCCTAACACGGGACCAATCGTCCTGCAAACATCACTGGACCAATGTCCTAACATATGCTATAAATGTATGATGCACAACCTCACAATAATAACGATCACGGCTAGTCAAAATGAATCATCATTCATTTACTCATTATATCATATAATCATCATCTTATTACCTCCACATCACAATCATCTCAATTAATATCACAACACACATACCTCATATTTATGATGTTACAAACCATCGCATACAACACCTCATTACAACAAACATGTACTTCTTTATAATCTTCTTCACAAGCATGTATCATAATCAAACATACACATAAGCAAATAATAAAGTTTCATGTTTAATTCCAATAAGCCTCTAAAATCATTCTTCCATTCATCTTTAATTCTTTTAAAATTAAGTATAAATTATGATAAAGTATAAGCATGCATAATCTCATGAAAAGTTAAAGAAAATATAAAATTTCACATCCTAGGGCGCGCTAAGCGGGCCTCACGGTGCTAAGCGTCCTCCGAAACTTTGCCAGACAGAGATTTTGACGCTAAGGCCACTCACAGGCGCTACAACGTCTAAATCCACCCACACTAAGCGCACTTTACGATTCTGCACAAAATTCATGCATGATCAGCATTAGTCCCCTACGATTTCTTGACCCCCAGACACATTTTAATCATCATTTTCCTGCAATTTAAGGCATAACAACCTATTTCTAACATGTATTTTCCATCAAAAACATCCCAATACAGTTATTCATCACAATCCCAAGAATCATCATCAAAATCTAAACTTTCAAAATCATAGCAATATGGAAACTAACCCTAGTTCATGTTAACTCATCATATTGTTAAATAGTAGCATCATTATCCATACCAACAACACATTCCAAACATAAATCATCATAATTTTATCATAAACATTAAATTCATCATAAACCCTAACAAATCCTACATATAATCAAACCCCATATCAATTACAATGACAACAATCACCCATTTACCTTAAGTTGTAGCTAGCTTAGATTCTCGTTGTGTTCTCTCTACGAATTCCTATGAGTTCTTAGTTCCCTAAATTTCTTTCTCTTCTCTCCGTGTCTCCTTTAAACTTCGATCGTACAGAATAAATCTCTCTTCCTTCTTTTCTCTTTTTACCCCTAAGACACCTAATATGACTTTTCTCCTTCCGCCCTCACTTAACCTCTTATAATGGCCACCCTACTTTGCTAATCTCTAATACCAATAGTATCTTATTTACTAATTAAAATAATTCTAACTAATTACTCTAATTATCCCAATATTGTTGAACTAATTCTCTTAATTTGCTCTAACCCACAACAATTCATCCCAACACATCATATTCATCAAAACGTCACATAATTTCATTGATAATTCACAATAATCACCTTTGACTCTTATATTCACACCAAATCAAATAAATAAATAACTTAAATAATTAATCTAGATTTTTAGGGTGTTACAATGTTAAGTAGTTTTTATTTTGATGTTAGAACAAATATTTCAAGTACCTATTATTTTGATGATATTTTAGAATACAGTTGTTATCTTGAAGTAACGAATAAGTATTACTTTTTAATGTTATAAGTATCATGTTTAAGGAGTTGATGGATCCTCACTGTAAAAAGTAGGATCACAATAAAATTGAACAAATGTTTACTAATGAGATTGTTAATAACATTTTACAGGTCCCTCTTTTGGAAGATGTTACAGAGGATGACATTGTTTGGAAGGAAGAAGGTGTATCATCTCAAAAATAAAAGTATGGTTGGGGGAGTGAGGGAGCCTTTGGACAATTAAAGTGTCGCCAAAGACAAAGTGTTTGATCTGGCACTTATGCCGGGGTTGTCTTCCTACTAGGAAAAACCTCAGACACCACTATGTTCCTTGTCTCGCCAGCTGTCAACTGTGTAATGCGAAAGTGGAGGATGAGTGACACATTCTATTTGATTGTGTGTTAACTAATAATTGTTGGAGTGTTGCATGTATTGACCATATCATTATACTGCGGATTGTTATGTTTAATAGCATACAAGATATAATCCAAGATATTTGTTGTAAGGAAGATACCAAAGACGCGGGAAAAATGGCGGTTATGACTTGGGTGTTGTGGAATAACAGGAATAATTGGATCTGGAATGAAGAGAAAAAAGATGCTAACCATTTAGGTGCGCAAGGATATCATATGTGGCAAGAGTGGTTCTTGGCCCAAGGGTCAATGGGTAACGACACTAATAGAATCCACCACCAGACTGTATGGCAACCACCTCAATCGGGATGATTAAAGTGCAATGTGGATGCGAGGTTTAATGAGAATCTTGGCACGACTAATAGAGGGTGGTGTGTTAGATACGGCGGGGGGAGATTTGTTTTGGCGGGTACATCGTGGAATTGTGGTAGATTATCTATTGTTAAAGTAGAGACAACTTCTTTGAAGGAAGCAATCAAAAGAGCGATCAATTTAAACTTGAAGCACATAATTTTTTAAAGTGACTCCCAATTAGTGGTTCAAGAAACTCACGCTACTTCATCTGATAACTCTGAATATGGTATGATTATTAATAGTATACATAATCTCCTAGTTTCTCGAAATGACTTTGAGGTCAAGTTTGTTAAGCATCAGTGTTGCTCATAGTCTTGCTAAGACGGTCAATTCTTGATCTCGACGCGCGGTTTTATATTTGATTTCTCCTTGTATTGAACGATATTTGTTTAATAAAATGAATTGTTTTTGTTTTTGTAAAAAAAAACTAAAATAGTTGCACAAATGTAAAAATGTGTTTCCCCAAAGTTAAATTGGATCTTGCACATTCTTAATAGTTAGTGTCCTATCACCTCATCTTATTAATAGTTTATTTATTAAATTATTATTAATATTCTCATTATTTTATATAAAATATCAACAATAATAAAAAATTATTGTCATAATTTGTCGAGTTTCGCCGCTTCTTCCTTTCATCCATCATCACATCATTCCTGACAGTAATCATCCTTCCCCGTTAAGATTCCTTTTTCCTTCAAATCACCATTCTTCCTTCTTATTACCCCCTTCCCCTTTCCTTTTTCATCATCACCTCCCTTTTCCTTTTCTCACCCACCTCCTCTCATCACATAGGTATTATTTCATCTCCTTCATATTTCATCTTTACTCTAATCATTTTTTTCCATTTATAAATTTCGTTATTACAACTCATTACACCAATTATAACCATAGTTTGTTATAGAAAACCAAAAATAATAATAAAAAATTATCTGTATCTTCCATTTTTTTCTCTAATTTTTCTCTCTCTTTTCCCTTTAAATTCTTATAGCTACAGAGAATTCTCTTGAATTCACGTTTCCTCTCAAAAGAAAATCAATAGATCCAATCCAATCCAGCTTCATCCATGGCGGAAGAACAACCGTGTCAAGCTCCTGAAGGCCACCGTCTCTGCGCCAACAACTGCGGCATCCTCGGTAACCCGGCCACCATGAACCTCTGCTCCAAATGCTACGGTGATATTCGGTTGAAGAATCAACAAGACGCTTCCACCAAATCCACCATCGAAAATGCCCTCTCATCTTCTTCCTCCGTCGCCGCCGCCGTCGCATCCATCGCCTCACCGCCGCTTTCCACGTCAGAGCCAGTCGTTGTTTCCGCCGAATCTATCATCTCCACGTCGGCTTTAACAGAGATCGCGTCGAGTTCGGTTACCGTAACCGCAACCACATGTTCGGTTTCTGTTACGGTTCAACCGAACCGGTGTTTGAGTTGTAGAAAGCGCGTGGGGTTGACCGGGTTTAAGTGCAAGTGCGGGTCGATGTTTTGTGGGACCCACAGATACCCAGAGAGACACGGTTGTGGATTTGATTTTAAAACGGTGGGGAGGGAGGAAATAGCGAGAGCGAACCCTTTGATAAGAGCGGAGAAGCTGCAGAGGATATGAATCAATCTTGGCTGTTGGATGAGATGTGGGACCATGTGTTTGTATTAGATGATCGCGGTCGTCCACGTGGACCGTCGCACAATGAGATCATATTTATATGTATGATTATTATTGTTATTATGTAAAATGTATGATTTTTCTGATAATGATTTTATGATTTGAGATTACAACTGGTTTGTCTTTGCCTTGAATGAGTTTGATTGGATTAAAAGTTTTGAGTTTCTGAACCCAAGGGTGTTTCTGGATAAAATATATAGCAGGGGTCAATAATTGTTGTTATGTATACAGTATATTTAAATAAGATGTCATAAAATATTACAGTTTATAAAATTTCATTTAGAAGATTGATTATTATATCAATTTATATGCTAATAACAATTATTGAACAGTATTATATATTAGACCGTAAAATCTATTCTACAATAACTTTTTCGTGTTGTTGGTCATGAGAAAATTTAGTCACCAAGGTCAATTTCTTAACATTTTCAATCAAGTAGCTTTGAAGGAGTTGGCTTTGAAGGATATGGAAGTTTGGCTACAATTTTAGCAAAATCAGTAGTCATAACTTCCACTTTACTATTAAAACTCTCCAAAAGTTTGTTGCACTAACTCATCATTATCACCAACTTGATTCTAATTGTTTTATTTTTATCACCATCATCGACCTTGCGACCATTTGTCCGATCTTTGCCAAAAATACTCTACAATCTCTGAAACTCTTTAAATTATTTATTGACATAATTGTCAACTTTGAGATGTTTCTATAAGGCAAAAATAAAATTTTAAATGAATAAAATTATTTATAACAAAGCAATATAATGTACAAATTATATGTTAGATACCTTCAAATATAGAGATAAGACTTGACTACTATCGCAAATGACACATTTTTTGTGTATCATCCCATCCAAATCCACTAGTGTTCATCATGTCAACAACATCACTCAGCTTTGTTGACCAATTTTTCATCTTAACTATTTGTTTCACATTGATAGCTATACTAAGAATTTTATTTTATGATCTCTTGCAAACTTCTTCATGAGTTTCTGTCTTGAATGTTCCATTCTCTCATTTGTTTTCAGTCACGACCATCTCTTCTAATATAGTGAGTAAAGTTTCTTCTTCAAGTATACTCTAGTTACGTCAAACTCTAATGTTAGTCATTGATTGCTCACTAATAATTCCACCTTCACTTTCTATTTTTAAATACCAAAAAATCAAAAGAGGTTGTAATAACCAATATCATTCACAAGGGCAACAAGAGAAAAATAAATCTAATAAATAAATCAGAAAAATATATTGACAATCATATGGTAATAAGTTCAACTTCATTCTAAACATAAAATAATTCAAAAAAAAAGTTTATGCAATCACATGGTAGTAAGTTCACAATTCATCCTTACCGAAAAGACATATCTAATATACTAGTTTTTTCTAAGGCCTATGTCTATTTCTCCATTCTGTAAACATTTCTTGTGTGTGCACATCCCTCCTTCGAGTCCATTGATTGCTAGGTTCAATAGTTCCCACTAAATTGATTGTTTCTTCTCTTAAAGGTACCTCATCTTCTGCAAATGAAGAAAATTCTTCTAGATTCATTGTCATGTTCACTCAGATTAAGTTATGCAATAAACAACAAGCATGTATCATTCGAAATTATGTTCTAATAAGATAAAATGAAGGGCTTATCAGTATAGTCCATCGTCTTTTTAAGAGGCTAAAACATCTCTCTATCACATTTATTGCCCGAGAATTCCTATTATTAAATAACTTTTCACGGTCTTGAGGTAAACGACGACCAATGCCCCACTCTTGCAAATGATATCGTCTACCTCTTTATGGGGAAAGAAAGCCTTCACCATTAGTGAATCCACCGCCAATGAGATAATATGAACCTAAAATATTAACAATAACTCATTGTTTGTAATCATGTTCTGAAAAGCTAAAAAGAGAAGAAAATGGCATATCAATTAGAATCGTCAATTCATTTAGTCTATTTATTGCATCATGGAATACCCTAGACTTTGAAGCTGGTCCTTCCCATCCTGCTAGAACATATATAAAATTCTTATCCATGGTATAAACACCTAAGACATTTATTGCAAATCCACCTTTTCTCGTATGATATTTAGGCATGTTAGAAACACTTAGTGTGGTTGTTATGTAAGTTCCATCTAAAGCTCCTAAGCATCCCTAAAAATTCAATAAGTAGTTCAAACATAATTAAGTTGCTTAATTAGTAGAATATATTGAGGAAGGTGAAAATTTATTTCCTTAAATCATTACCATCTTTCATTAGAGCAATCTTGATGTATATGTTCTGGTTTGGGGAGTAAATCATTTTGTAATCTCAAAACTACGACCAACATTATATGATATTATCTGCTAATAGTTTGTCCAGATCTAGACAATCTAACTTGAATACTTATATTTTGTGTTTGATGTGCTAGTACATTTAAAAAACCGCAGCTTGTTCTTCAACGCTTACTTGTTTGAGTTGCTCTTATCCTCCCTGTACCATTAAAATCTCATAAAGATGTGCAAATATATTTCTAGACATTCTTAATTCTCATATACAACGAGAATCACTTGTACTAATTATAGGTTCCAAAACGTTCCTACGTGACTCATACCTAGATAAATCTCTTTCATTCAAAGCTCCTCTCTCATAAATATCACTCAAAGCAAAGTTCAAGAAAAAACACCAGCAACATGAATGACCAGAATATACATCCTCCAAACCAGAAGGTAATGGAAAATTTGTTCGTCATCCATTTTAACTACATATGAAGAAAAAAATGAAAAATATTAACAGTGAATAAAAATATCATAACAAAATTAATTGAATTAAAAATATTTATTTTTAGTTATTCTGCACATGAAAATGAATTTTAATTTTTAAATGAATTCACACATGAAAATATATAGATTTATGACATATTTAGTAATAGTTCCTAGTCATAGTCATATAAACCAACTAGACACTAGTGAATTAAAATATAAGAGAAGCAAAGTAAATGTCTAGTTAGTGCAACAAGTGTATTATGTGATGGATGAACTAATTTTCTTATTAGTCTAATATAAATAATGAAGACAAAATAGGACAAAAACTAGAAAGACATAAAAAATGGTACATCAAATTCATCAAACTCACAACCACTTTTATATAGTATATACATAATCATACATAGAAGAAAAAGTAATAATAAAAATGGTACCTGAACAAATCAATTGAAAAGTGATAGAAAAGTGGTTCATGTTGTGTGTTGCAGACGGAGGCGTTAGGTTTTTAGATTGAACATTATTAGTTGGTATATAAAAGAGTAGAGGATATAATAGTATTTATATCAATGACACATTTTATATAATTCATTCATATCCAATCTCCCTTTTTCATTGATATGCCTACTAGACACAATAATAAATGCTCCAAAAACAACTATGTTCCCTCCCACATCTTATATGCTGATGACATACTAGTTTTCTGCACTGGTAAACTAAAACTCAAGGCCAAACATGAGTTCATTTGGTAGGTTCAATACTAAGAGGACTTTTTTTACTAGATTAAGAAATATATTTTAAAGCTCCTGATAAGTGATAACAACATCGTCTGTCCCAATAAGACTGTTAACCACTATAGGCGGTTTTCTTGCTAAGGATGATGAGTAAAATGCATAAAATACGAATCTTAGGTACACATTAAATGATATTGAAACTAGATATTATTTAATTGAATTTTTTTCTTCTGAATTTGTATTTATCTTGAAAAAACATAATTATTGCATGATACCTCGTAACATTTATGTTATGTCAAAAATTGATATGAGAAATTATAGGTTAACTAAACCAATATTGAACAAACACATATACAATAGGATTGTTGCATTATCATAACTATCCTTGCAATATGTCCCCATGAAATCCGTCAATAACCAAGTGAAAGCTGATTTCATAACTAACCACCCCAACGTGAATGCATAAATGGTGACATATGTTTGATTCATATATTAGCACCTCTGTTTTGATAATTCTAGACTTGAAGAAGGTGTAAGTATGAGATTATTAATAGTCCCTCATAAGGAATACCAACCAATTGTGATATCCAATTTAAGTACAACTGTTTGCATAATGAGGCAGAGTTTGAAGCGTTGGTTTTTGTATTACAGACACAAATGAAAATTGGTGACATAACTGTGAAGGTGTTGGTATAAACCATAGAGGCCAATTATTTTATATTTAAATTTATAACTTGTATCATGTTAATTATTTACAATAATAGGCTTTCATTTATTATGTTTTTTTAAAACAATAAAATACCTAAAATAGTTAACCTGTTTAATAGAATAGTATAGATTAAATATGAACCTCTGTTGAAAATTAGGATGCTATTCTTAAAATATCTATAATTAAGATTTAATGTCAAATGTGACAACAATAATATATAAAGTATATTATGTGAGTAGACTATTGACCATAATTGTAATAAATATTATGAATTATATTTATACATGATTAACCAATCATTAGAGTACAATATAATGTGTCATGTAAGTGTCCTAAGTTATTTTTAAAATGATAATGGTATATGCCACCATTTTGCTTGAAGCCACTGTGGCCCCTTACATGAAGAGATGATCACATTAGTACCATAAATCATTCTCTCTAAGTCAATTAACTAGTACATCATAAGTCATGCAGAGAGACATGAATGTCCTAGATAAAAATTTCCCTTCCTATATAAGTTGGAGTAATATCTTAGAGCCCTTTGATCGAGTATGATTGTAAAATGCATGATCATGTTGAAATAACTCAATATAGTATATTAAACATATTTGGTGTTATTAAGTATACTCGAATATCAATGATATAATAAAGGGTGATACTTATTATTCTCTGTGTTCAATATAGCTATAAGAGCAAGTATAATCATAAAAAAGATTATTATTATTACATAAATGCTATGTAAAATCATAAATCATTTGTCATTATATTCACTTGGGTAATAGTGACAAATTATTTTTACCACTTGTTGTTTATATTATTTAGGCTTAATTGCAACTTTGGTCCCCCTATTTTATCCTTTTTTCGATTTTGGTCCCCCTATTTTTAAAACCACGATTTTGGTCCCCCTTTTGAGTTTTATGTTGAAAAAGGGACAACAATAGGGACTAATTTTGCAGAAAATTGCACAAAAAACTTAAAAATGAGACTAAAATAGTGGTTTTTAAAATAGAGAGATCAAAATCAAGAAAAAGACAAAATAGAGAGACTAATGTTGCAATTAAGCCTATTATTTAACAAGTAATTTAATATTATTTCAAATCACAAGAACCTATAGGATCAAGTCTATAAGAAAATATATACGAGAGACTAAATAAATGAATAAGATTCATTTACAATTTCATGATGGTGAGTTGTAGAAACACAATACATCATAATGAAATTGTATCCTTTCACGCAGGGGCGGATACACATGTATCTTTAAGGGGGCTCAAGCCCCCACAAAACCAAAAATAATTGTTTATAAATATTCTTAATATTAAAATTTGTCCCCATAAAAAAATTAATTGTATTCATATGAACCTAAAGTAATAAGAAATAAATATAAACATTTAGGTAAGAGATAAAGTAAAATAAATTAGTATCAATTGTAATCATTGATGCTTTTAATTTGTATCATATATTTAACATTAAATATATACCGTAATATAAAATATAGAACTATATTAAAAAATATTGTTCTATATATAGATTTTTTTGAGTTTTAAAATATTTTTTGGAAATATAAAATATAAATTTTAATGAATATTAGACAATAAATTTGCCCCCACTGTCAAATATTTCTAGATCCGCCACTGCTTTCACGAGATGGTATTTAGATATTATAGACCATATCCATCCACCTTTCACCAAAGAACAGAGTATATTTTGGAGTGTTTTGAATCTTTCATCATACGGATAAAAAATGCCACCTTACAAAATATCACTCAACAAAATGTGATCAAAATTTTCAAGATTCACATCATCCTTAGGTTCTACATTCCACAAATGCTACCCTTTGACTAAGGAAAAGTCTGACAAATGACAGTTGAATATGTCAAATAGTAAAATTAAAATACATGATATTGATTCTATGTAATTCCCAAGCCAAGTAAAAAATGGAGGCCATGATTAAAATCACACTATTGGTATGATTAAAAAAAATATTATTTAAGTATCAAGAAATAATCATAACATATTAGATAACATCTCGTACTTCCTGTCGAGATGAACTTATATTTATTAAGAACCTATAATCAAATTGACATGACCACAAAATATTATTGAAATTTTACGTTTCAAAGAGTTATACAATTTACAAGACAAAAGATTTGTGGCCTTAAAAGATCATGTTTGACAAAAAGAAAGAGTAGATAGATTCTACAATAACTGAGCAATGTTTAGATCTTCCGAAATTGGGGAATAAAACATTCTACTCAACATAAATATAAATTTAGAAACATTGTTAATTAATGGTGAGTACCCGGAAAAAATATTCTATATGTACCAGATAAATATTGATAATAAATAAAAATTGTCGATATTATTTCATTATTGAACCTCTAGAAAATAAACAATGACATTTTCCGAGTTTGATCAAAGTAAATTGTCATAGATTCTAATATATATATATATATATATATATATATATATATATATATATATATATATATATATATATATATATATATATATATATATATATATATATATATATATATATAGATTGGAAAATTGCAACATTGAAGAAATGTTCCTAAGATCTGATCATGGTAAGATGGCTTGTACATTAACAAATTTGAGTAAAACTAAATACATGGGGAGAGTTCTACAATGACTTTTTCACTATTAAGTCAAAGATATTCGTTTCTAAGGCTTTGGAAGAAAAGAAAGAGAAGGTAGAAAATGAAATATGAGAAGGTAATTTGTGGATGTCAGCCTAAGTGTTATTACTTGTAGTGTGAGCCATACACTAGTTTAAAAGGAGTTTCATATTTTTCAATAAACTGTAGTCTTATGCCGGTTAGAAGTTTTTGTTGGAAATCCATCAATATCTATGATGAATTTCTATCAATCTTGATGAACAAGATTGTTATCACTCACACAATAGTGATGAAAAGAAGAAAGGAAATTTAAAGAAGAAAAGAAATTAGGGTTTCTGCAGAGTAACTCTCTGCCCACAAACTGTGGAAAATTTTGTTATTCACTTGCAACTGCAAATTCTATGAATACAACTTTTTGACTTGATTACAAAATAATGAGGGTTACTCCCTATTTATAGATTTAGGTTAGCTTTCTCCTTAAGCCAAAGCCCTGAACTATGAAATCCTAAAATACCTATTTTGGAACTAAATCAAATCTAATCTATTTTAAATCTAAATTAAATCTATCTAGATCTAAAACAAATTTGTGTGTAACAAACTATTCCCACACAAACAAATCTTTTCGACACTCCCTTGTCTCTGTCGAGCAACCTACTTCGACACAAGGAATTACTTTCAACACACCACTTAATTCATTGTGTCTAAGTTATCTATATTCATTATAGCTTTTAGTCTTCTGAATATTTCTACCTGCACTCCCTTCGTCATGATGTCTGCAATCTGATTCTCAGTTCTGCAATGTTCCAAATTCATGGTCCCAAAATTTGCCCTCTTATATTCAATCAAAGCTTCCTCTTTTCATCACTACACCAACTTGAATCAGTGTACCCCACTAATTTGTATTCTTTTCTTTTATCAGCTGCAGGAAATAAAATGCCATAGTTGAGCGTTCCTTTTAGATACCTCAATATCCTCTTCGCCGCTGCTAGGTGTGATACCTTTGGCTTTTGCATGAATCTACTTACCATACCTACACTGTATGCCAAGTCAGACCTTGTATGAAAAATGTATCTCAATGACCCAATAAGTCTTCTATATTGGGTTGGGTCGACATCATCTTCATATGGGTTCTTCGATAGTTACAATCTTGTTTTAACAGGTGTCGAAGTCGAGTTGCATTCTCCCATCTCAAATCTCTTGAGAATTTCACTTGCATATCTTCGCTGATGCATCATTAAGCCTCTAATACTTTTGTAGAATTCAATGTCAAGGAAATATGAAATGTCGCCCAGATCAGACATGTCGAACTCCTTGCTAAGATCTTCTTTGAAGTCTTTGATCTCTTTCTTGCAGCTACCTGTTATCAACAATTCATCGATATAGAGACATAGTATAAGCAATTCACTATTGCTTCTTCTTACATATACTCCATGTTCAGTTGTGCACTTCACAAATTCCTTCTCCCTTAGGAACCCGTCGATCTTCTTATTCCAAGCTCTTGGAGCTTGCTTCAGTCCATACAGGGCTTTATGCAGCCTGCATACCTTTCTCTCTTCGCCATGTTTCACAAACCCAATTGGTTGTGCAACATAGACTTCTTCTTCTAAAGGTCTATTTAGGAATGCACACTTCACATCCATCTGACATATGTGCCAACTGTTTATTTCTACCAGACCAACAACCAACCTGATTGTTTCAATCCTAGCAACAGGTGCAAATACTTCATCAAAGTCAATTCCTTCTTTATGAAGAAATCCTTTCGCCACAAGCCTTGCCTTGTGTCGAGTCACTTCTCCTTTGGGATTACACTTCACTTTGTATACCCACTTCACATAAATTGTCTTCTTTCCTTGAGGCAATTCGATAAGTGACCAAGTATTGTTGTCTTCGATGGATTTCAATTCCTTATTAATAGCTTTCTCCCACTTCGAATCCTTCAATGCCTCAGCTGCATTGACAGGTTCGACATCTGCGTAGAAAGCGTAATGTACTAGCTCACCTTCATCATTGACCACATCATCTGATGTAATCACACAATCTTGCAACCTTGCAGGCATGTGTCTTGTTCTCTGAGGTCTGCTTGTACTTTGTTGATCTCTAACCTCCTCTTGTCGAATTTCTCTTTCGACTTGAGTTTCTGGTTCTTAGAGTAAGATTCCCACTGAGTCTTTCTTGATATTTTCAGTCCAATTCCATTCTTTAAGTTCATCTATGATCACGTCTCTTTTGATCACTACTTTCTTATTCATTGGGTCGAACAACTTGTAACCTCCAGTCGAATGATATCATATTAGAATCATTTGACTCGACTTGTCATCAAGTTTTCTTCTCAACTGATCTGGCAAGTGTCTATGTGCTATAGATCCAAATACCTTCAGATGACTCAAGCTAGGCTACACACCAGACCAACATTCTTCTGGAGTAATTCCTTCTAGCTTCTTTGTCGGACATCTGTTCAGAATATATGTTATGGTCGACACAGCTTCACCCCAAAACTCTTTAGGTAAATTCTTGCCTTTCAACATACTTCTCACCATATTCATGATGGTTCGATTCTTTCTTTCTGCAGTTCCATTCTGCTGTGGAATGTAGGGTGGCACCACCTCATGCACAATCCCTTCTTTCTCACATAACATGTCTAAGTCTTTCGACACATATTCTCCACCACCATCATTTCTCAAAACTTTGAGCTTTCAACCACTTTGTCTTTCGACCATCGATTTAAACTTGACAAATACCTCGATCACTTCACTTTTCTTCTTGATCAGATAAGTCCAAAGTTTTCGTCTGAAATCATCTATGAATGTAACAAAGTATTTGTTACCTCCATTAGAATCCACCTTGATAGGACCACATACATCAGAGTATATGATTTCGAGAATAGCCTTCGACTTACTTCATGCATCCTTGCTGAAGCTATTCTTGTGCTGCTTTGCCTGCACACATTCCTCACATACCTCATTTGGAATGTCGATTTCTGGCAGTCCTGAAACCATATTCTTTCTTTTCAAGTCTCTTATGTCTTTGAAGTTGAGATGACCTAGTCGATAGTGCCACATTCATTCATCTCTACAAGCTGCAGTTGAAAGGCACTTGTGCTCCATCACATCGAGTTAGATCTTGAAGGTTCTATTTTGAGACATATGAGCCTTCAAGATTAACCTTCCACTTGCGTCGACGACTCTCATCATTTTATCTTTGATCGGCACTTTGTAGTTCTTTTCGACCAACTACCCAATGCTGAGCAAGTTGCTCTTCATGCCTGGTATGTACAACACATTGGAAATTATTGACCTTTTGCCATCTTTCCTCATAATTAGAACGTCTCCAATATCTTCAGCTGCTAGGGTATTGTCATTTGCGAATTTCACCATGTTCTTCATTGAGGGCTTTATGTTGACAAACCAATCTTTCCTTCTAGACATGTGTGATGAGCATCATGAATCCAAGTACCATTGGTCCTTGAATTTATCTTTATCTTTTGTTGTGACCATTAGCATCATCTCTTCTTTTTCTTCTTCTTCTTCTTCTTCTTCTTCTTCTTCTTGTTATTGTTTTGTAAGCTTTGCATCACTTTCTTGATCCTTATTCTTTTCTGGGAACTTTGTAGAATAATGACCATACTTCTGTTAATAGAAACACTGAATGTGACTCTTGTCAGGTTTTCGACCACCACCTTTTCCTCTACCTGCAGCATCACCTCTTTGGTTGCTTTGGTATGAGGATTTTTTCTGATTCGACCAGTTTCTTTTTTGATGACTTCGACCAGTCGAATTGTTGTAGCCACCTATACCTTTATTTCCATTCCAACTTCCTTTGCCTTTGTTTGTCGATTGAGCCTGCAAAGCCACATCACTCTTCGACTTGCTTGCTTCTCTTTCAGCCATTCGTTGTTCATGAGATTCAAGCGTCCCTTGAAGCTCTTCCTTTGTTAATTTCGTAAAATCCTTTGACTCTTCTATGGCTACCACCACGTGGTCGAACTTAGGAGCCAAAGACCTCAAGATCTTTGAAACAACAGCTCTTGTTGTTAACTTTTCTCCACATATCTTGATTTGATTCACTAGTTTCGTAACCCTGGTGAAGAAATCAGTTATGCTTTCACTATCATCCATCTGAATCAGTTCATACGTTCTTTTGTGAGTTTTTAACCTCACCTCTTTCACCTTCTCAGCACCTCCAAAAGATTTTTCAAGAATCTCCCAAGCTTCTTTTGCAGATTCAGAGTCACTAACCTTTTCGAAGTTGTCTGGACTCAGACATTGATGGATTATAAAGAGTGCTTTATAACTCTTCTTATCTAATTCTTCGTGTTCTTCTATTTCTTCTGATGAAGCGTCTTCTTCAAGTTCTTCTACTCCATCCTTTACAAGATCCCAAAGAACTTGACACTTCAATAGAACTTTCATTTGTTTGCACCAATTCTCATAGTTATCTACTTTCATAATTAGTAGACTTGCTGGATAATTTCCATTCCCATAATTCACCACCATCGTGATTTTCTTCTTCTTCCCTTGATCGATAAACCGGAGCTCTTGATACCAGATATTGGAAAATATCTATGATGAATTTCTATCAATCTTGATGAACAAGATTGTTATCACTCACACAATAGCGATGAAAAGAAGAAAGGAAATTTAAAGAAGAAAAGAGATTAGGGTTTCTGCTGAGTAACTCTCTGCCCACAAACTGTGGAAAACTTTGTTATTCACTTGCAACTGCAAATTCTGCAGAGTAACTCTCTGCCCACAAACTGTGGAAAATTTTGTTATTCACTTGCAACTGCAAATTCTGTGAATACAACTTTTTGACTTGATTACAAAATAATGAGGATTCCTCCCTATTTATAGATTTAGGATAGCTTTCTCCCTAAGCCAAAGCCCAAAATACTTATTTTGGAACTAAATCAAATCTAATCTATTTTAAATCTAAATTAAATATATCTAGATCTAAAACAAATTTGTGTGTAACAAACTATTCCAACACAAACAAATATTTTCGACACTCCCTTGTCTCTGTCGAGCAACCTGCTTCGACACAAGGAATTACTTTCAACAGCTTTCATGTTAGTCAAAATTTGCAGCTTACCATCCTTCATATTTTTTCATGTTAACCTCTTTTAATTTTTCCACAAGAGAATTAATTTTGCTCAAGTAGCTGATTAAAGTTTACTCTTTCTTTTGATATTCTTACTTGAGTTAGAATAATATCATGAGAATCAGTCTTGTCTGAGAGATGTGTTGGAATTTCTTGGGATAATTGAAAATTTTGGAGTTGAGACTTGGAAGAAGTTAAAGACATTAAGTTGGCTATATATGAGTACAAGTGTGAACTAGAGTGTTGCTTGGTGAATTTGAAAAGGTTTATTAAAGTCTCACATAGGGAGAGCACACTTTAGTAGTGTTCATACTTCTTCTGTCCTACAATGAGTGACTCATTTGGAATAAAAAGTGTTTCAAAATGAATTACTCATTTTAATTTTCAATACACTTTTTTCAATTTCTATTCTTTAATTAATAAAAATTTCATCATTCTCGATACATGATAAGGGGTACTATAGTAAAAATATCATTCTCTTTTTTACTTTTATACGTTTTTCTTAATATGTGTGAAATAGTCAACTGAATAACTCATTGTGGGACAAAGGGAGTATATTTCAAGTGGACAAATTGGGTTAGATCCCAAAAGATACCCAATTTTGAGGTAGGCTCGGTCTTAGGTTTTCATCTAATATTTTTTATGGTACCAAAATGATGGAAATCATTTAATATTATTATTTAATATTAATTAATTTTAACAACCGTGTGTAATGTAAATTAATAAAATATTATTAATTTTGGTGTTTGATAATTAATCAATTACTAATTAATGATGTTAACTTAACCTAACTCTAAAGTTTGACTGAAACGTTGCCTTGTCTTTCAAACTTTTGCGTCTGACTTGTTGACCAAGTAAAAAAGACTAGTCGTGACCTAATTTGATTGGGTCGGTTCCACTCTTCCACATTTTTCTCCCATTTCATTCAGATCATCGCCTATAAATAGAGGCTTCACAAACTCAATTTCTCACATCATATTTCATAGTTCGAAATCTCTTTTCTCTCCCATATTCACTTCTTCTAAAAAAATTCATTTATGTTTATGAATGGCTTGTCTGTGCCATCAAAGACTGATTTTTCCAGCAATTGTGAGTGGTTTTAACACCATAATCGAGAAGTTTTAACTAGAGTCGTCAAAATGGGCTAACCAATATGGGTTAGTCCGCCAAGCCTGAAAAAACACAGGACTTGGGCTTCAAAATTAGAGCGCATATTTTTTAGGATCTTTTTAGCCAAACCCTAAAAAGCCCTCTATCCATTAGGGCTAGGACGTATGGGTTGTGGGTAGCCCGTTAGGCTGGCATAACTATAAATTTTAAATTTATATTAATATTTACGTTGACTAACTCCAAAATAACACACTAATTTTTCTTAACTCTTTTAAATATTATACATTAATATAATCAAATTAATATTTAATTATTTTGTGTTTTATTTCACAATTTTTTCATATTCTATTAATTTATCTTATGCTAAATATTTTAATAATATTTTGTAAAATTTCAACATGTATTATATTCAAAAACATATTAAAGTATTTGTAAAATTAATATAGTACTTAAAGTATACTATATTTAAAATAGTATACTTTTTTTATTGTATTTATAATAAATATAATGAGGTTTTTATTTTAATTTTTGTATAAAAAATAGTTTAAAAAGCTAGTTTAGGGCCAAGTAGCCTGAAGTCTGTACATGGTCAGGCTCTGATAATATTATTTGAGTCCATCTTACAGAGCCTTATTTGGTTTGTGGAACTGAGTACTAACGTGACGTGGTTCCCCACGGTTGAAACAAGTAAAAACACCGCTCTTACAATTAACAATATAGTGTCATGACTTTCCACACTTGAAACATTTATGACTAGAACTCTTGCACTCATTTGCATGATGTCCCATACCTCCACAATTGAAGCACTTGAGCAAAGCGAGAGACTCTCCCCCACTTGGTCTCTTATCACCTGAAGCATTCTCCTTCCCTTTGTCAACAGGAGCACCATATGGTTTCCCATGATTCTGATTTCCACCTCTCTTCTCACTAATGCTCTTATAGTAAGCAGATCTAACACATTTGTCTTCATCATAGGTTTTCACTTATTAACCAACATAGAGAATTGGCGAATCTCTTGGTACTTGATGAATTGCTTGATCTTTAGACGCAAGCTACTCTCAAACTTGATACATTTAGAACCCTTAGCTCCTATACCTATGTAATGCAAGTAGAACCTAGACAACTCCTCAAACTTCGCAGCATAGTCAGCAGCAATCATGTTTCCTTGTTTCAAGTCAACGAACTCGATCTCTTTCTTACTGCGAAGATTAGCCGGAATGTACTTCTCCAGAAACTCTTTCTTGAATTTCTCCCAAATGATCTCAATACCTGCAGCTACTAGTCCCATACGTGCATTGTCCCACCAATACTCAGCTTCTTCTAACAACTTATGAGTACCAAACAAGACCTTTTGCGCGTCTGTGCAAGCCATCACCCTAAAGATCATCTCAATCTCTTGCATCCAAACCTGAGCACCCCCTGGGTTGTACCTCCCCTTAAAAGTCGGCGAATTGTTTCTTTGAATCTTACTAAGCCCACAAAATGAATCAGCTCCACCATTCTGAATGTCATGATTGTTATTCTGATATGCCTGTAATGCCTCATTCGCTTATGCCATCACCCAAGCCAATGCTCCTAGAGCATAAGCAATCACTTCATCGTTTATACCTCCAACCATTTCTCTAAATTTCAAGTAAACAACCATTAGAAGAAACATTGCACCGACAATATTCATACACCTGTCGCATAATAGGGAATAGATAAAATCACAAAAACGTGATCAGATGGACCAACCTACTCTAATATCAATATGTAACCCCCTTAACCCCAACCCTTCATTTAAAAGAATAATCAACAATTTAAGATGCTACATGAAAAAACCGACATACTTTTCATCAATTAAATCAATAACTCGCAGGGGAAAAATCAAATAAACAATCAACCTCAATAATCTGATCAAAGAAGTACTGAATTAACAACATAATTCAAAATATAGCTCAAAAAAATAACACCATATTCTCAGTGTTACATATCACAACATAAACCAAACTAAATCGCGATAATAAAAAAAATAACGAAGAAAATTCCAAAAGCCATCTTCCAACTCTCAGCGGCACTTACTCCTACTAAGTATCTGTACAACATAGTACAGAGCAACACAAAGCAAACATGAAAGAGGTGAGAATACACTTTAATATATTTTAATAGTGTAAATAATACATGGGTAGTTTAGAGAATGCACAACAACACCCATTCAATTACACAACAACATAGCCATCAATCAATTAAGTCACAATATCTTTATGTATGCAATATGACTCACACACACTCGACATTATGCATGTGGTACCAATGGGACACCAGAGGTTTATTACTAATATTTGCCCACTCAACAATGGTTCTATATTTGAACCGGGTCCCCACTTCTGAACCTCGAGTCTCCACTTTTGGACCCAGGGCATGTACCTGTCCCCACTTCTGAACTAGTAACACGCCTCTTTCACAACACTGACAAGTTTGATGCATGATATACGAATGAATGCAACAACAACAACAATTATGGTTCCACTTCTAACCAAAAATAACATGTTATAATGCATCAACAGTTGTCCCCACTTCTGGACTACACACCTCACTCAAGCAATCACATTCATATTCACAACATATAATCATTGCACAACAATACACTTCATAACCAACATAATTGATTTAATTATTATTTCTCAATTACAATAATTTACTTTAATCAATTTAATTCACCAAAATTTTGAACGTTGAGAAAAACACAAAAGGGGGGGGGGGGTTGAATTGGGTTTTCAAAAACAAAACTTTTTCTTTTAGAAAAACTATTCACTTAAACAAATGAGATAGACAAGATAAGAAGAAAGAATGACACTTTTGGTTTATACAAGGTCCACCCGCCAAGGTGATTTTGCTTTCAAAAAGGACTTAATCCACTAATCTTGAAAGATTACAAACAACCTCTAAGAGTCTAGAAAGACACCTTAGCCCTCTCAAGTATTCAGATTAACAACCTAGTCACTTGAGGAAAATAAATCTCAACAGATTTACAATAGAAAGTTGTCATACCCCAAAATTTGCCCTCTTATATTCAATCAAAGCTTCCTCTTTTCATCTCCAATGCCTCAAGGTTCAAGGGTTTTCTCAAAGTCACTCTCTCCTAATCGAGGATTTCAAAACTAGGGTTTGCAGGTTACCAAAGGAATTTGAGTGTCTAAAGTCTCAAATGGATCCCAAGGTGTCTCACATGCATCAAGGCACCTCCATGTCAAAAGTCAAGCTTATATTCCAAGGATTTCTCATTCAATGGCTCAGATGATCAATGATCGACTATGTTGACCTAAAAGCCAATTATAGTCAAAATACAGTCAAACTTCAAGATTTTTGGTCAACATCAAGTATGTGAGGTTATATCCATCATTTGATCAAAGGTTGATCATGATCCATCAATAGAAACTCAGAAATGAACAAATGCAAAAGGTTCAAATTAAGGTTTCTTTAGGAGAAAGTCAACGCAACTTTGACTGACCGTAACTTTCACATGGAGCATAAAAATTTTCCCAAACAAAGCCTATTTTGAAGGAAATTTGATTCTCTACAACTTTTTCTCTCACAAGCCAAGGCTATAAATGCTTCATTCAAGAGATATGGCGCAATACATTATAGGTCCTCCAAAAAGTCAACAAAAACACCTTTTGGGTCAAAGCTCATAACTTGAGCATGGAAGCTTCAAATGAGATGAAACCAAAAGGATCATTTAGGGGACTCTTTGAGCTTTCCAAAAAGTCCTAAAACACCATTATGGAATCAAAATGGAGAGAGATACAAGGTGTACAAATTGACCAAATTTCAAGAAATATATGAAATCCTAAGTGAAGAATTTTGGATTTCTTGGTTGATGGGCCTAAGATTTTCAATTCAAACATGTCCATGACCCATAATTTGACCTCTAAATCCATCCCCATATTTTTATTATTTTTATTTATATTTATTTGAATTCTAGTCAATTAAAATGCAAATAAATTAAATAAAAATATAAAATAGATGGATGTAATTTATGGCTTTGGTTTTGGATCAGATTTGAAGCCCAATTAACACTATGAAGGAGGAAAAAAACGTGTAAAGTTAGGGTGTGAAGAAAAACTCTTAAAATAGGAACTTGTATGATATATTTTCAAGAGTTTAAGTTAACAAAACCAAAGATACCCAATCCCATATATTAACCCTAATGTGACCATTATAAGTAGAAGAATATACTTAGAATAAGGGGGTTGGCTAGAAGGACGAAAAAGGGGTGGAGAAACTAGGGTTTCGAAAGCTAAGAAAAAACTCAAGAAACTCAAAATTTCGGATTGACACTTGCAGCCTCCTTTAACGCCAACCAATCGTCCTATCATGATCCTGAGGTAAAACTGAGCAAGTATACGTTTTTAGCCATGAGCGAAACACGTTGAAATACTCCATGTATGAACTTACTTTCTTGTATTTATTCTGTTAAGTGAATCTCGCTTCTTAGCGTGGTTTGATTGAATCTAACGCTACTAACGAGTTCCTGAGATCCATTAGAACAGGTATGAACCAACGTTGGAGAGTTATATCAGCCATAGTACGATATGCGATGGCTAGGGCTCTCGATCTGGAAAGCTTCGAACTGCGTGATAACGGCCGTTTCAGTCAAAACCAGTGGCGCCATCGTGTTCAGGAGGCCTTAATTGGCGGATCTGGGCGGAGCTTGTGTTTGTATATCGTGTTTTCTATGAGTTTTGATTTTGCATAAAATCCAAAGGTTTTTCTGTAACACCCCAAATCTACCCCAAACATTTATGCGGAAAAATCAGAGTATAAAAATTCTCAACAGAATCAGGATGTCACACATTCAACATAAACATAAACCTGTCATGCTTTTTAAACTAATACATAACACTATCAGGATTGGAGTGAACAAACTCATAACATATATCTCAACTTTTGAATAACATAGTATTCAAAGCATAACCCAAACTTAGGTTCAACATGCAACAGATTCACAATGATTCAACAATTAAGACATAACATCTTCTGAATCATAAAAAGAAACAATACAAACAAATCCTCAAATACATCATAAGGTTCAATAAGCAAATAACAACATCAAGCAAGTGTTCATTTCCCCCCGAGTGCTACGTATCAGAGCAATGACACCCAAAACTCGACTATAAGCAGAAACAGCTACTCATCTGGATTACCTGCACGTTACCCACGTGGAGGCAACATTCAAACAGAAAGGGTGAGATATCAAACTATATAAATAGGATTATGATAAATCATATATTAGGTAAGGAATATAAATGAATCACCGTTTCACACAACATCAACATAAACAACACAAAGAACATCATCAAAGAATAGTCTTGATATCAACACATCGACATCTTCAACAAATCAACACATAAGCATCACAATGCATAGACAACAACTTCGACCAACAACAACTCGAATGCAACTCAACTATGCATATGCATGTGGTACCATTGGAGTAAAACTCCCAACTTAGAACATTGCCAGTAATTCCGAGGCATAAGGCAAAGCCTTCAACACGGTCACATATCAACATCACACCGTTCAACTTTATGTTATGCTATGCTAT
This sequence comes from Vicia villosa, assembly GCF_029867415.1. NCBI lineage: Eukaryota > Viridiplantae > Streptophyta > Magnoliopsida > Fabales > Fabaceae > Vicia > Vicia villosa. The sequence continues at coordinate 58,145 of NW_026705609.1, forward strand.
GCGGAACATACAACGAATACGATTTGACAACGAAATAACGACATAACAACAACACAACAACGGTCACATATCAACATCACACCGTTCCACTTTAGCCAAAGGCTCACAACACAACTTATCAATTCATAGCGTTATATACACAATATCAAAATTTGCTATAATTCACACTATGAGGCTATTCACATAAGGATGCACAAAATAATCATATTGGAAATCACAACATTAATCGCAAGAAAAGCATCCAAAACAAAAATCACAAATTACGGCCAATTCGCAAAATAATCACAATATGCCAATATATTAAATAAGCCAAAACAACTTTCAAATTAACATCTAACTCAATTAGAGATAACTTTAATTATCAAAACAACATCATTGGCATCTCAATATATTATTCTCAACATAAATATTCAACCAAAACACAATTACGGTCAATTTCTCAAGATCTCGTAATTTACCGATAAACCGAATAATTTATCCAAGTCTAATTATTTTCCAATTAAATAGACTTATTGAAATTAATTCTACTATTGATTAAATCAACCAATTAATAATCATATTGTATTAATTCAATTCAATATTCTATTTTCAATTCATTTTCAAATAAATAATATCCTAATATTTACACTATTTTCCATCTCAAGACCAACATTTAATTATAAAGGATATTCACATCAAACACAATTTCGATCGATTCATAAAATATCAAAATTCCAACAAAATAACACCACCACGTTAATATACTAATTAAACTTAGCTACCACGTAAATTTTCATCAAATTCCGGACAACTAATTATACCGCTTAATTCGACTATTTCAATCAAACGAGACTGCTTTATTTCCCACTCTAGCATACTACTGTTTCCAATTTAATTTCATTTCACGTTTCATTTTCATAACTATAGTTTTATTTTCAGTTTTATTAATATATTTCCATTTCATAATGGTGTGCTTCTATTATATATTTCTATTTTATGACTATGGTCCATTTTCATCTATGTTATACCATTATGACATATTAGTTAACCATATGGAATGTGGAAACAGCACAGCAATTTAACAGAGCATACTGTCATGGCACATAACATATAAAAAGGGATATCACATAATGAAAACAAGGGACCACCTAGTGAATAGTCTAAAACGAAAAAAATAGCATGCTGAACACACTATGTCCACCATCTCACATCCTAATTCCGGTCGTCTCCCATAAGGCACATGACAACACTGTGCGTTTATTTATTTCCAGAAACTATTATTAATGAATAACAACATTTACTTATGGAAATCAATAGCAATTTCAAACAGGAACAAAAAACATAATTAACACAACACAATGATAATCTATACCCTAAACCCACATACAATCCATCATATTCCCATTTAGGTAGAAAGAATCTCCCCTTACCTTGGATTGAGTGCAGCTCTAAGAAGATTCAATTGAAAATTGGAGAAAAAATGCACTTTAGAGCAACACTTTGGGTCTCCTCTTCAAACCCTAACCCCTCTTTACTTTCTCTCCCTCGGATTGCTCTTTGTTTTCTTTTTACTGATACCACTACTTCTCTCTACCTCTCTTCTACTTTTATTTTCAAAAATAACTATGTTAATATTAAATACACAAATGGGCCTAACAAAATATACCCCCTTAATACTTAGAGATGTCATTAATTAAGCCCAATATTATTTCCACACTTAATATAAAAATAATACTTCCACTAAAACTCCATTAAAATAAAATCCGACTATTTTAATATACTGACTTATTACTCAGTGTCTCATATTTCCGGTCTAAACTTAATTACTCAGAAAATTCCCAAAACGCTAAATATTAACTCATTAATATTTCTAATACTAAAAATATTAAAATTATCGATTAAATGTCGATCCGCTATCCCGAACTAATACCGACTAAATCGCCCCAAAACGCAACAATTTCAGAAAACATCACAAATGTCTAAATTAAGCAAATAATTATTTTTCCGGGCGTTACATTTTCCGCAGGTGAAATGGCAGGTACAAGCACAGCAAAATCCGTAGGAAAGCATAAAGAAGAAGGTGAATAGTGTGCTGCGCACGCGTGGCTGTTCACGCGCAGTACCATTGGCCAGTCAATTTCTCTTTTTTTCTCTCTCTGCCAGATCACGCGTGGGACATCCCAATTGGTTGGTCAGCTTTTCAACCTTCCCTCTCTCTCCCTCATTGGCTCACGTATACGGCTGTGGGTCCCAGGTTTGACTTGGGTTTTTGTTTGTCCATGCAAGATCCTTTTTTTGTATATAATTAATGGTGTGTGTTATTATAACAACTAACGTGTACAGCCTGGTTGGTAAAGTGATCTCCATGCCACTACTAAGACCTGGGTTCGATCCCTGGGTCTATAATATATTTTGGTCATTATTCCCTTCACGTTCCAGCGCGTTGCTTCAACACCAGACTGTGGTACATCCTCAGCTATGCACCGTTAGATCTCCTATGGTTCAAATCTAACGTACCAGACGAAGGATGCATACCACAGACTCTCAGTTTGCCCACACAGGAATAAAACCAGGTTCTATTAAATTTAATATATTTGCCATATAATTTGATTATTTTAGAAATAGGTTAGTAATTTAATTAGATTTAATTTAATGACTTATATATAATTAGGATATAATTATTTAGGACAATTCTCTCGATTATTTTCCCCGATTTTTCGACTTAATTATTTAATTAATTTTAATCACAACAAACCCTATAAAAGTTATCCACGTATTAGGGTTCGCCCAATTCCATTGGCCACGTGGCCAAAGATATTAGAATTCAATTTATTATTCGTTCCGACTAAATCTTTTAGTTGCAATGGTTAATAATCGATTAATTTAATTAATCAAATCCTATAAATTAAAATAATCAAATAATTAAAACAATAATTTATTTTGCTAAAAGGTTTTAACCATCTTATTGGTTATGATGATTAGCATTCCCTTTTTATCAATTCGTTATTATTTTTAATCAAATCAATCGATTACGAGGGGTAACGATACAAATTAAACTATTAAAATTTCTAAAAAATACTTTTATTCGTTATTAGTGATAATTGAATCTATCAATTAAAATTGGTAACGATCTAACTATTAATCTGTTAACTATGGTAATTGAATCAATCGATTATCGCGGTTAATAGTACAAATTAAAACCAGGGTTGTACGCCCAAATCTAAAACACTCAAAACACTTCTCAAACCTTTCAAACTACAATATCAGACAACGGATTTTCATCCCTATCCAAAACTACGATAGGCCATTCAAAAAGCCTTCAAACCATTCAAACTCTAACTCTAAGGGCGTACAACCCTTCCCCGAACTACGTAGACTCTGATCCTCCATAAGGAGGTACGTAGGCACTTGGCAACAAGGCGAGTCCCCCTCCTCCAAATCTTAATCATGTTCAATAATTAATCTTTTAACCCTAATAACTGTCTGTTACCCTTTTTTTATGCTTTTGCCCTAACCCTAATCTTTGCAATGTTAACCTTTAGGAAAGGGTTTTGGGTGCCTAACACCTTCCCTTAACCCGAATATAGTATCTTACCTTGAATCTCATAACCATTAAAGGTTTCCTATTCGCCTTGGTAGAATAGGTGGCGACTCTAAACATTAATTTTTTAGGCAGGTTGCTACAGCTGGCGACTCTGCTGGGGACACTTAAATGGTGAATACTATGCTCCTATAGGCTCTGGCAGGGTTTAGGTTTTTGGCAAACTTTTTTAGGGTTTGGCTAATTTGCCAAAAATTAGGGTTTATTTATATTTAAATATTTAAAGTTTTTACTTTATTTATTTATTTATAATTTCATCTTTTACATCAATTGAATAAATACCTGTTTATAAAAAAAATCTGTTTATTTAAATATTTGCTGCGTATTGTATTTTTTTAAATTGCAAGCGGCCGGATTCAAGGTTAGATTCAAATATTTAAATTTTATTTATTTATTTATTTTCCTTTTCAATTTCATTACTGCGATTTAATTAAATATTTATTTAAGTGAATATTTATTTCTATTATATTTGCTGGTGTTTTTTTATGTTGTGTTAAACCCTAAGTGTGGGAGTTAACTTTGAGATCAATAGGGGAGTATGAATCGCCTACGAGTCTCATTGATAACTCCACTCGGAGTGGGTTGAGTATTCGGAAATGTCCAAAACGAGGCTTGACTTTGTTGAGGGCAGGACTGGATACTTGGCTGATCTCTCCGAGAACCTACCCCAAAAATTCGAACCTTATGGATAAAATGAGTTGTTCTAAAATCCGAAGAGACAAAAAGTCTCGGAGGCTACGAACGACCCCATGAGACCTTCTAGAACCCCCTATTAAAAAGTTGGCTCCCAAGAGCCGCTACGTCGGACCTATGAACCTAGGACTTTTGTGCTTATGTACTTATTATATGTTTGCAATTTATATGCTTCGAGTATCAATGCGTTTCAATTTTGCAGGTACCCCTACGTATTCCCTAGCCTATAGGGATCCTATTCTTAAAATCGTGTCCTTCGTACGAAGGACACCTTTGTTAGCATACGTCGATTGGCCTCTCGATGGCCATGAGATCTAATGACTGTCTCGAACGGTCACCCCGTGCTTACTCCTACGCACTCCCTAGCCCGTAGGGATTTTCCTTTTACATCTTTGTATTTTTACACCCACGTGTCCTTCCCACGAAGGACATCTTCATTAACGCATGTCGATTGGACTCTCGATGGCCATGAGATCTAGTGATTGTCTAGAACGGTCATCCTGTGCTTATTCCCGTATACCTCTAACTTGTAGGGTTTGGATATCCGTTTATACATCTTTCATCCCTAGCCTGTAGGGATTTCTCTTCACTCGATATCGTCCTTAGATAGGATGCGTTCCACATAGAGAACCTTCCCACGAGGGACAGTTTCGTAAGTACACGTCGAACGACCTCTCGAAGGTCATGAGACTTGGTGACCGTCTTGAACGGTCATCAGCTGCTACTTCCCACGCACTTCCTAATCTATTCCCATTAACGTGTCATAATATCTAGCTCGCAAATGTTTCATTAGAGTCTAATGTCATCCCTAAACCCGCATAGTCTATCCTTAGGATTGTATCTATCGCACGTCCGCGTTGCATTACATACAAGGAGTCATAACATACAAATAATAAAGGAGTCCTTTGCATACGCACGCATTCGCATTTTCAGGCATTCATACATTTACATACACATTTGCATTTCCATCTTCACCCGCATCCATACTCACCGTGCTAGCCGGTTCCCTGAATCTCATGGAGAAAAAATAAAAGGATCATAAACTATGGAGAAAGGAAGATAAGCTATCACCGTGCCAGCCGCATGTCCATGCCTTGTCGTAACAGGATCATAAATACATCAAAGGTTATCATCGAGCAAGGATTAGTTCAACAAAGGAGTTCCCTCATAGATACACTTAAGAGGTATCTAGTCATAAAGGGGTTCATCTTAGAACATATCAAAGTTACAAGGACGCTCTACGATAACCTGGGGGCAAGGGTTAATCCAACTAGGGCAATACCCTGAACAAAAATGCGTAACTACGATGGAGGAAATCGACATGTGTTAACCCCACGCCAAGGGGCAAAAGGGTCATAGATTTTCTTACAAGCGCTGAAGGTTGCAAATGGTGTGATACTATCCGATGGAAAAGCAAAAGAGGTTCAGTCTAAGGAAACTCATGAAGTTCCGAAACGACGAAAACCCACCGCTAACAAATCATTCCCGACAGGTTTGACGTGCCCAAGGAGAATTCCAGATTACCCTTCACTTCTACGAGTCCACGAAATAAGGAGTGAAACAAGGTCAACAAACCCACAAAGGAGATTGCCCCTAGGGTCAATAGTTTTATCATTTCAAGTTGTAACCTCTACGATCACAAAAGTATTATCTGATGTAAAACGTTGTATCTTTCGAATAGTAATTCAATAAAATAATCATGCATGTTTTGAAATCAATCCATTCGCTACATTCGCTCACTACTACGACTTTCCACTCGCACCCTTCTATTCTATTTCAATTTCAACTTCCAATTATTAACAAACTTGAGGGAGAATGACGAATACAAATAACTGAATCCAGCTAAACATGTGCTTTCAAAGTAAGACCGAACCGACGATGTACAGGCATTGTTTCAATTCCCAAACAGTGGAGACATAAGGATGTTAATCCCTCGTTACCCCCTCGAGCCAGGAGTTGGAGTTTGTTTCTACTTTTTCAAATAAACCTTGATTTTAACCAGGGGCAGGGTAGATTTCAATTAATTCAATGGCGTACTTTGGTTGTCAAGAGAATTAGTTAATCCAAGCAAGGATTTAAGCAAAGGTTCAAGCATATCTTCTTCCTCGCGTTCATCCGAGATTGAGGAAGCAATGGAGATAACATTCACAACATCTCATTCCTCATTACATCATTCAAGATCGAGGAAGTGTCAGAGGTGAAGCTTACAAATCAAAATCGACATGGCAGTCACAACATTCAATATCCAAGGATCAAATCTCAAAAGGAGCTTTCAAAAGAAAAACGCCTGCTAAGTCAAAATGGAGAATTTCAGAAAAAACAAAGATGACTTAGGCAAAAATTAGGGCATCCCGATGGATCAAACTCAAAGGAATTGGCTCATGCAAAAATAAGGGATAAAAACAAAGCAAAAGCAAAACACAAAGTACAATATTGTGACTGCTAAATCATCGAAGCTTCTCATCTATGCTTAGATCTCTACAACACTTTTACCATCAATGCTTGGATCTCTACTAAGGCTTCCGCCCAACATTAAAACTGAAGTGATTCTCTTACAAACAAAGCATATCCATTGGATTAGGCGAACTTTAGGATCTGGAGAACATCAAGGAGAAAGGGTGGGTCAAACAAATTTTGAGCCTTATATCCATTGTTTCTTAAAACATGAACCAGGCCAAGTTACAACATTTAAAAGTCCTAATTGAGGCAAGGTCAACTACGAAAGCATATCAAGCAGGATTGGTTATACTGACTCCTAAAGTTTGTTAAAACTATTGCTAATCACTACGCTGCCTCAAGCATCCATTTCTAATCATCCACTCCTTCGATTTCAAAACTTGCATTTTCATCACATTAAAGTTACTTCCCAAAGGGTACAACGCCATCTACGAATATACACTTAGCACAAAGGCGATCATTTCTGATAAAGACTCTTGAATGGGGAAACCACGTCCAGAGGGTTTTCCTAAACAGGGGCATACAACCAAACATCCTATTAACTAGGGGCATTCATCCTAAGGTTCAGTCGACCTGGGTCACATCTCGAAGCAATAACAATCAGGGGCATGTCAAACATGGGATAAATTTAAACCAAAGGACAGAACACTATGGATAACCCTCCATATCCTGGAAATCAAGGGCATACCCTTCAATCTAAACGCCAAAGCATATGACAAGGTTGTTTCCTGGGGCACTTCCCTCATAAGCATCTTTTTCCACGAAAATACTGGGGCAATGGATATCAAACCCATAAGGCACATAACAAAAAGAAAAGGCGTCTTTATGCTTTACAACCTCGAATCAATCTCTCTCCTAACTACGATCTACAAAGTTCAAGAAATAGGTGTTGGGAAATCGCGCTAGCATCCAACAACCTTACATCATTAGCAAAATATACACGCTTTGGTTATCAACAACCTATCATTGAAGCATCATGCAAATACATATAAGTCATGCATTGCATACATTGGCAGATACATTACACCACACCTTTTATAGGTAGTCTTCTTTAAGACAAATCCTACGATCCTTTTTAGGAACCTTTTCAGGTAGTCTTTTCTAAGACATTCATCATCCTTTCTAGGAACCACTTCAGACAGTCTTATTTAAGATAAATTGTCATCATTTCCAAGAACCTTGTTAGGTGGTCTTCTCTAAGACATTCTTTTTCTTTAAACCTTTCTAGGTAGTCTTCTCTAAGACAATCATCGTCGTTTCCAAGAACCTTTTTAGGTAGTCTTCTTTAAGACATTCTAAGAATTTTTCTAAATAGTCTTCTTTAAGACATTGCCTTTCCAAGAACCTTTTTAGGTAGTCCTTTTTAAGACATTCCATTTGCTACGAACCTCTTCAGGTAGTCTTCTTTAAGACATTCTACAAACCTTTTTAGGTAGTCTTCTTTAAGACATTCCATTTCCAAGAATCTTTTTAGGTAGTCTTCTTTAAGAAATTCTACAAACCTTTTTGGGTAGTCTTCTTTAAGACATTCTACAAACCTTTTTAGGTAGTTTTCTTTAAGACATTCCGTGTCCATACCTTTTTAGGTAGTGTTCTTTAAGATATTCTAAGAACTTTTCTAGGCAGTCTTTTCTAAGACGTTCATCATCATTTCCAATAACCTGTTTAGGTGGTCTTCTTTAAGACATTCCTTTTCTACGAACCTTTCCAAGTAGTCTTTTCTAAGGCATCCATTATCCTTTCCAAGAACCTTTTTACGTAATATTTTTAGACACCTTTCAACCTTTCCAGACAGTCTTCTTTAAGACGTCCCTCGTCCTTTGCTAATAACCTTGTCAGGTAGTCTTGTTTAAAGACAAATTTCCATATCCATTCCAGAAACCTTTTTAGGTAGTCTTATAGAAGACATTATTTCGTTCCACTCATCAATCAACATATGCATGAGCATACGCATTATCCCATACATCCAAACATCCAATTCAAAACTCTGGTGCTAAGCTACATTGTCCAGCTGTTTTCCGGTAACCTTACCGATGCCGGTAACCTTACTGAGATTTATTTTCCAATCACCCGATTGATGTTTTCCGGTAACCTTACCGATGCCAGTAACCTTATTGAGGTATTCTCTCCAATCACCTGATTGATGCTTCCCGGTAACCTTACCGATGATAACAATCTTGTTGTTCATTTCATGCATCAGCATACATACATACGCACTAGCATATGCATATCATCTAGCGCATCCAAATCCTTACAAAGTCCAGTTCTCGTCCTGGCAAATCGTTACAAAGTCAGTTCCCGTCTGACTGTTACAATAAATCCAGTTCCCGTCTAGTAGTCAGTTCCCGTCTGACTGTTATATCGAAATCCAGTTCGCGTCTGGTAGTCAGTTCCCGTCTGACCGTTACATTGAAACCCAGTTCCCGTCTGGTAGTCAGTTCCCGTCTGACTGTTACGTCAAAATCCAGTTCCCATCTCGTAGTCAGTTACCGTCTGACTGTTACACCAGCCCAGTTTCCAACCCTCATGTTGTGATAAATGTATTTTCTCCGACCCTTGAGTCGTGAGTTTCCAAACAAGTGAATCTTTTTCATACAGGCAAACAGTCTTCTATACAGGTAAGTTTGTCCAACCAGGGCAAGTGGATCCCATGGGTGCAGGTGAGCTTGCTAGAGCTATATCAAGTGATCCTTTTGGGGATTAATCAAAACTACGAAAGCAAGTAGGTATGGCTAACTGCGACGACTTACTAGAGCTGGTAAGTGGGCCACACCATCTGCGATAAACTTGCTGAAACTACGATAGTGAGTAGGTACGGTCAACCGCGACGACTTACTGAATAGTAAGTGGACCTTACCATCTACGATAAACTCGCTCCAACTACGATAGTAAGCAGGTATGGCTAACTGCGACGACTTACTAGAACTATAGTAAGTGGGCCATACCATCTACGATAAGCTTACTCAAACTACGATAGCAAGGAGGTATGGCTAACTGCGACGACTTACTAGAGCTATAGTAAGTGGGCCACACCATCTACGATAAACTTGCTGAAACTACGATAGTAAGCAGGTACGGCCGACCGCGACGACTTACTAGAACTATAGTAAGTGGGCCCTACCATCTACGATAAGCTTACTCCAACTACGATAGTAAGTAGGTGTGACTGACCGCGACGACTTACCAGAGCTATGGTAAGTGGGCCACACCATCTGCGACAGACTTACTCGAACTATGATAGGGAGTGGGTATACCAACCGCGACGACTTACTAGAACTATAGTAAGTGGGTTACCTACGAACTTCAAACCCTTCAGCACTACAACAAGTTAATTATCTTCTACATAGCATTCATCACGTTAGTCCCTTGGCAGGGATCTCCTTCAAATCATCTCGCTGATTAATATCACGTTAGTCCCCTGGCAGTGATATAAAGCTACGTCTCTTTGCAAATAGGGATTTATTTTCCCTGATCACAAGGTTTCTCAAACAGTTCTTCAATTGGGTTTATCACGTTAGTCCCTCGGCAGTGATCTTCTTCAATAACAAACAAGGTTCTATTTTTCTTTTCCAAAGTTACTAACTTCAACTAACATACTGACAATCATGCATCATTTAATTAACATACCTCATTCATACATAATGCATATACATACATTACTCTCATTTATTTTTGAGAAGCTTACTGCATCATACATTACATGCATCATAACATTGCATAAAATTCAGGTTGCCTTTTTAGGCTATGCTACAATCAAAGCATCTGGTTCCTTCCAGAAAGTATTTTCTTCATGTGCCGAAAAATGGTATTTACCTTGGGTGGCATATTCAAGCCCATCTCCCGCAGAACATCCTTCCCAATAAGTGCAAATTTCAGGGCATTCTCAGTGTCCAATCATCTTCTACCTTTAGATCACGATAGGCAGACGTGCCTATCTGACTCTTCAGGTTTAAGAAGATTGAACAGGGGCAGCTGTCATACCCCAAAATTTGCCCTCTTATATTCAATCAAAGCTTCCTCTTTTCATCTCCAATTCCTCAAGGTTCAAGGGTTTTCTCAAAGTCACTCTCTCCTAATCGAGGATTTCAAAACTAGGGTTTGCAGGTTACCAAAGGAATTTGAGTGTCTAAAGTCTCAAATGGATCCCAAGGTGTCTCACATGCATCAAGGCACCTCCATGTCAAAAGTCAAGCTTATATTCCAAGGATTGCTCATTCAATGGCTCAGTTGATCAATGATCGACTATGTTGACCTAAAAGCCAATTATAGTCAAAATACAGTCAAACTTCAAGATTTTTGGTCAACATCAAGTATGTGAGGTTATATCCATCATTTGATCAAAGGTTGATCATGATCCATCAATAGAAACTCAGAAATGAACAAATGCAAAAGGTTCAAATTAAGGTTTCTTTAGGAGAAAGTCAACGCAACTTTGACTGACCGTAACTTTCACATGGAGCATAAAAAATTTCCCAAACAAAGCCTATTTTGAAGGAAATTTGATTCTCTACAACTTTTTCTCTCACAAGCCAAGGCTATAAATGCTTCATTCAAGAGATATGGCGCAATACATTATAGGTCCTCCAAAAAGTCAACAAAAACACCTTTTGGGTCAAAGCTCATAACTTGAGCATGGAAGCTTCAAATGAGATGAAACCAAAAGGATCATTTAGGGGACTCTTTGAGCTTTCCAAAAAGTCCTAAAACACCATTATGGAATCAAAATGGAGAGAGATACAAGGTGTACAAATTGACCAAATTTCAAGAAATATATGAAATCCTAAGTGAAGAATTTTGGATTTCTTGGTTGATGGGCCTAAGATTTTCAATTCAAACATGTCCATGACCCATAATTTGACCTCTAAATCCATCCCCATATTTTTATTATTTTTATTTATATTTATTTGAATTCTAGTCAATTAAAATGCAAATAAATTAAATAAAAATATAAAATAGATGGATGTAATTTATGGCTTTGGTTTTGGATCAGGTTTGAAGCCCAATTAACACTATGAAGGAGGAAAAAACGTGTAAAGTTAGGGTGTGAAGAAAAACTCTTAAAATAGGAACTTGTATGATATATTTTCAAGAGTTTAAGTTAACAAAACCAAAGATACCCAAGCCCATATATTAACCCTAATGTGACCATTATAAGTAGAAGAATATACTTAGAATAAGGGGGTTGGCTAGAAGGACGAAAAAGGGGTGGAGAAACTAGGGTTTCGAAAGCTAAGAAAAAACTCAAGAAACTCAAAATTTCGGATTGACACTTGCAGCCTCCTTTAACGCCAACCAATCGTCCTATCATGATCCTGAGGTAAAACTGAGCAAGTATACGTTTTTAGCCATGAGCAAAACACGTTGAAATACTCCATGTATGAACTTACTTTCTTGTATTTATTCTGTTAAGTGAATCTCGCTTCTTAGCGTGGTTTGGTTGAATCTAAAGCTACTAACGAGTTCCTGAGATCCTTTAGAACAGGTATGAACCAACGTTGGAGAGTTATATCAGCCATAGTATGATCTGCCATGGCTAGGGCTCTCGATCTGGAAAGCTTCGAACTGCGTGATAACGGCCGTTTCAGTCAAAACCAGTGGCGCCATCGTGTTCAGGAGGCCTTAATTGGCGGATCTGGGCGGAGCTTGTGTTTGTATATCGTGTTTTCTATGAGTTTTGATTTTGCATAAAATCCAAAGGTTTTTCCGCAGGTGAAATCGCAGGTACAAGCATAGCAAAATCCGCAGGAAAGCATAAAGAAGAAGGTGAATAGTGTGCTGCGCACGCGTGGCTGTTCACGCGCAGTACCATTGGCCAGTCAATTTCTCTTTTTTTCTCTCTCTGCCAGATCACGCGTGGGACATCCCAATTGGTTGGTCAGCTTTTCAACCTTCCCTCTCTCTCCCTCATTGGCTCACGTATACGGCTGTGGGTCCCAGGTTTGACTTGGGTTTTTGTTTGTCCATGCAAGATCCTTTTTTTTGTATATAATTAATGGTGTGTGTTATTATAACAACTAAAGTGTACAGCCTGGTTGGTAAAGTGATCTCCATGCCACTACTAAGACCTGGGTTCGATCCCTGGGTCTATAATATATTTTGGTCATTATTCCCTTCACGTTCCAGCGCGTTGCTTCAACACCAGACTGTGGTACATCCTCAGCTATGCACCGTTAGATCTCCTATGGTTCAAATCTAACGTACCAGACGAAGGATGCATACCACAGACTCTCAGTTTGCCCACACAGGAATAAAACCAGGTTCTATTAAATTTAATATATTTGCCATATAATTTGATTATTTTAGAAATAGGTTAGTAATTTAATTAGATTTAATTTAATGACTTATATATAGTTAGGATATAATTATTTTGGACAATTCTCTCGATTATTTTCCCCGATTTTTCGACTTAATTATTTAATTAATTTTAATCACAACAAACCCTATAAAAGTTATCCACGTATTAGGGTTCGCCCAATTCCATTGGCCACGTGGCCAAAGATATTAGGATTCAATTTATTATTCGTTCCGACTAAATCTATTAGTCGCAATGGTTAATAATCGATTAATTTAATTAATCAAATCCTATAAATTAAAATAATCAAATAATTAAAACAATAATTTATTTTGCTAAGAGGTTTTAACCATCTTATTGGTTATGATGATTAGCATTCCCTTTTTATCAATTCGTTATTATTTTTAATCAAATCAATCGATTACGAGGGGTAACGATACAAATTAAACTATTAAAATTTCTAAAAAATACTTTTATTCGTTATTAGTGATAATTGAATCTATCAATTAAAATTGGTAACGATCTAACCATTAATCTGTTAACTATGGTAATTGAGTCAATCGATTATCGCGGTTAATAGTACAAATTAAAACCAGGGTTGTATGTAACACCCGTATATTTTAATTTTTAATTTAAATAGAAATTTAATTAATAATTAGAATTATGTGGTTTGAGGGATTTAATTGGAAAAGGGTGGTTTATGGTGTTGGGCCATGTGTGATGTTAAGGAATGAAGGGGTGTTATGTTAGTAAAGGTCTTATTCCAATTAAAGTTTATTTTGTAAAATAATAAGAATTGGGAATAAGGGAAAGGAACGTGAAAAGCAGAGCAGAGGAGATGAGGGATTGGAAAGATGGTACGTGAAGAGGAGCAATGGAGGGAGAGACCAATCAAGAACTCTTGGCTAAGGTAAGGGGGGACTCTCCGGTTATCATCTATTATCGTATTCTTGGATAATAATATTGATTAGGGATGTTATTGAGTCAATTGGATTATATGTTAGGTTTAGGGAGGTTATGAATTGATGAAAATTGCATGTATTATTGATTGATTACGTGTTGTTTTGATGTGTGATGATGAATAATGATGCAATTGATGATTAATTGCCTGTATATGATGTTTAGAGTCAGTTTTGGACTCAAATTGGGTGAGATCGCAGAGTCTAACGCAGACCCGTAATTCTGCAAAATCGCCAGGTCGCGCCGCGTCCATGTGTTGGCGCCGCGAAGGCGTACTTATTTTCTCGTATCGCGCCGCGTGCATGAGTTGGCGCCGCGAACGTGTTTGTGTGGTTCAGGTCGTGCCGCGAACGTTGGTTGCGCCGCGTGCTGTAGCGTTAGTTATTTCTTGGGAAAGTTAAATGATGTGTAACTTTCGAACCGTAGGTCTGTTTTTAGTGTCGTTTCGAGCACGATAAATCTTACGAGATAGTCTACGTGTTTAAATGATGGAGTGAGGTGTGAATCCAATTATTTTTAAATATGATTTTATTTCTTGGTGATTGATGTATTGTACATATATGTGATGAGATGTGTTAAATACATGCTATGTTGAAATATTAATCATGTGACGATTTGTTTAATTGGATGATGTATTGTTGACATATATGATGAAATGTGACAATATAAGATGTTGTTTTGAAAACATTACGATGTGATGATTGTTGAGAATTATATGGTGATGATTGATGATTTGTGAATATTAATATGCTGTTAATATTAATATGTTGATTGTGGTGAATGTATGTGAATGATTGAATGATGCTTGGACATGTACATACTTGTTTGTGATGATATTGGTGAGATGAAATGAGACGATGTTAAGCATCGGATCGGTGATGATATAAGTATGTGATATGTGTGCATTCATTCATAAATCATTTACATTGGATCCCGTTGATGAGTGGATCGTTAGTGGCTAATTCCCATTGTGCGGAGATTAGTAAGCAGTCATCGTGTGCCCATGGGGGTGTGAGCGATGAGGTTAGTCGTGTGCCCATGTGGGGTGGGAGCGACTTGAAGGGCAGTATCGCAGAGAGAAGTCCTGTGAATATGATTCACGAATTTTGGTACCACATGCATAGTGTCAGTTCATACATATGCATATGTTTATAACATGATTGGAAGTATTCCAGTGTTATAAATATTGATGACGTGTTGGTTGTGTGTTTTGTTGAAATAATGTTGGGTATGCTTGTCTGTTTGAAAGATGTGTTTTGTTGACGTTTGTGTAAATGATGGATGTTCCTGATAATCTGAATATGATGAATTGGGTGAATAATATAACTATGATGTGTTGTTATTTAAGATGCAATAACATTTGTTAACTGTGATGAGACTCACCCTTACTGTTGACATTTTCAGATTGAGGATAGCTGCTTTCGACTTGGTGAGGATTAGCTCATAAGTCGGTTTAGTTGTTGTGTCGGTGTCATGCTCTGATAGATGTAACACTGGGAACGCGATGTTTTGAGTTCGATTATAAATCTATTGTTTATTTTATTTGAAGTCTGATACATTAACAATTTAATGTTGACTTGATGATTTGATTCCGCTGTGTAAACATGATTTTATCTAATGAGTTATAATTCAGATGTTTCAGTGAATGCATGACATATGCCTAACGTATGTTTTCTTTTATTTTTGAATTGTGACACCCTTTGCATGTTTACTCTGATTTAATTTTGTTAATTACCGTGGGGTATTAGAGGGGTGTTACAATAGTGGTATCAGAGCAGGTCGGTCCGTCCGGCCAATTGTTGAGTCAGTTGAGTTGCGCGACAGTTGTATGTTGTCGGCATTTTATTCCTTGGTACGCGACATGTGAGTGAATCACTGTCGGTACTTGGTTGTTTGTTGCAGGTGTTGGATTGAAACAAGTGGGGGAGAAGCTTCGCTTCTCGGTTATGTTTCAGTTGTAAGAAGATTGATTCAGTAGACTGTTGTTGGCAACAGTGCGAGCATTGTTGGAGTTTGTTGTTTCCCGAATTGAAGGTGACTTGGAATTAAGACTTCACTGGGAATTGAGTTGGAACATCTTGAAGGAAGATGATTAGAGGTAATTGACAGTTATTGTAAGAGAAGGAAATTGGAAAGTTGCGGTGTGTCAGCTCTACTGGGGTACTGCGAAGATGTCAGTTGAGTAGCTTTACGTCTCGGAAGAGGTTCAACTGCAAGTTTGCGAAGAGGATTGATGTCGTAATGTTCTAGAAATTGCGCTTCGGCGATGGGAAGTGTTGCTCAAAGTTATAATAATGTTTGGAAGTAAAGAGATACGATAAGGGGCTGTTTGGAATGTGATCGAGTTGAAGAGAATGAGTTTTGGAATGAGATTTTCGTAAGCAAAACGCAGGAAAATTGTTGAATAGCTGCGGAACTTCGAAAATTCATAACTGGAGTTCTGGACATCCGATTTGAGTTCCGTTTGAAGCGTCGGAAAGCTAACGAGATGAACTTCGTATTAAAAATGGTTGCAGCAGCTGTAACATAATTAATTGTGACAGGATGACGTTGGAAAGAGGTGAAGTTGAGGTTGCTCTTGTTCTTATAACTAGACTTGTTTATTGGTACTGCACGGATGTCAGTGTCAGTGTTGAACGGATTGAAGGAATAATTAGAAGGTTTGTTGAGAAGTAATTTTAAGAATTGGATGTACCATTTGAAGAGTTTTGGGAATGCCGTATAGAGCGTCGCTGCATGATGTCGATGTTGCATTTCGGATAACGATGGAAAATTCATATCATGAGTTCCGAGTGTCAGATTGATGTGCCGTTTGAACCTACGAAGAGGAGAGATTATGTTATACCTTATGGGAGGGTTATAAATACAGTAGCTTGATCCTTTGAGGAGATAGTCTGAAGTCGGTTAAGGAAGCGTGAAACTTGTCGAATAAGAATGCCTACTACCGTGATTATTCGAAACGAAGTTGAGTAAGACATGTTGTTGATGAATAAGTCGAGGAGATATTCGGTAATAAAGATGATTTGAGTGCCGATGGATTTTAGTAAAGATTAAATTAGTAGTAAAGGCAAAGTAAACTTTAGAACCCTTGGGATCGTAATTGTGATGGCAAAGTAACGATAAGAAAAAAAGAAGAATTGCAGGGAATTTCTAACAATTGTTGACGTGAGGAAGACTTTGTTGAGATTCCGAGTGGAATGATATTTGGGCACGAAAGATGTCATGGAATTTGGATTAAAACCACGAATTATGAATGTTGTCGCGGTCTTTTTCCAAAATGAGGATTTGATTGGAACGAGATGAATAGTAATGTACGAGTATATTAGTGATTATGAAGTTCGGAAGTACTTAACAAGTGTGTGATGCTAAGTGACCATGAAGCGGATTGTGTGAAATGTTTGGACGTTGGTGTCTCACCGACAAGATTCCATAAGAGGGAAGTGTGCGAGTTGTAAAGACTCAAAGTGGATTATTGAACTATGACAATGTTATTGAGATTGAGTGCAAACTCGGAAAAGACACTATTATGTAGTAACGACGATTTATGCTTACATATGGTTGTCGGCTATCTATTGACAAATTGAGGACTTGATCACCCTTAATCTCTTGTTGGTAGTAGACGGAAATCATATAGATGGGATGAACTTGTTTTGTTACCTTAATGATTTAAGATGTGATGAATACTAAGCCTTGAGAATAATCACTCACTATGTTGTGTGAATTTATGAAGAAGTGAATATGAAAGAGTGCAATATATTAGATGATGACTTAAGACGGGTAATCAGAGTCGCGCAGCGAAAGTGTGATGTGGAGTAGTGTGCAAGTGCTACTCGTGGGTAGTGAGGAATTAATATGTCGGAAGCCTACATAGAGAATATGTATTGATCTATATGTTGGATTTAGAACCCAGTGGATGTAAGGATGTCGTGTCGACGAATTATAACTCTTTCGAATAATTACCGAGATGATGAAATGTTATTACGGTTGTACGTAGTTAACAAGTATGTATTCGGCGAAATTAAAATGAAGAGTTGATACTATATGATGCTGTAACAATTTTGTATTGTTATCAAGGCGACATTGTAGATTCCAGATATAATGAGGAATTATAATCTATGAAGGGAGAAATTGATTTAATTCTTAGAAAAGAGCGAAACTCAATTTGAGTTGTTTTGTAAGAAATGGCGTATTGAGGCTGATGCGCGTGATTATAATTACTTGGGTATACTCGTTCCGATGGCCGGAATGTTTAATAGATGTAGTAACTCAGGAATTTGTTTTTGAGTGCGAGTAAGTATTACTGAGTGGTAAATTGGTACCATGAATGATGAAGAATGATTCTTGAACGAATAAGTAAAGAGAGTCGGGATCGGGTAAAACTCAGAAGTCTAATTGGTATAGATGATTGTGATGAGTAGTCAGAGTAGTGCGGAAAAAACGGAATGTAAAGTGTTGGATAATTACTGGTGTGACTTAAGAGGAGTCAGATAATTGGAATTCAATGGTATAGGAATATGAGTATTGAGTTTCTTGAAGGAAGCGGTTGGTGAAAAGTGTAAGTACTATTTTATCGCTCAGATGGAAGGGTATGTCTAAGGTTGGTAGGTTTGGTAGATGGTATGCATTACTGTATTGTTGATCAAGTGTGATCATACTATAAATTGTGTAATTGTATTACTCGGTTGTTGAGCGTATTGTATAGGTTGTACCTCAATGTTCTGTTGTTGTTAACCTTTTGGAGCTATAGCGAGTGGTATACTATTGGATGGTCAAATGCGACGTAAGAACTGGGATTTGAATGCATGAAACATGTTTCCTGTTGGTTATGTCAGATGGATTTTGAGGATTGACCGATGGTAACGTTAATTGGGAGCTGGAGAGTCAGGTGAAGGACTCTTATACGAGCTGGTTACTTGAGGTATGTTTTCGAGGACGAAAACTCTTTTAGTGGGGGAGAGTTGTAACACCCGTATATTTTAATTTTTAATTTAAATAGAAATTTAATTAATAATTAGAATTATATGTGGTTTGAGGGATTTAATTGGAAAAGGGTGGTTTATGGTGTTGGGCCATGTGTGATGTTAAGGAATGAAGGGGTGTTATGTTAGTAAAGGTCTTATTCCAATTAAAGTTTATTTTGTAAAATAATAAGAATTGGGAATAAGGGAAAGGAACGTGAAAAGCAGAGCAGAGGAGATGAGGGATTGGAAAGCTGGTACGTGAAGAGGAGCAATGGAGGGAGAGACCAATCAAGAACTCTTGGCTAAGGTAAGGGGGGACTCTCCGGTTATCATCTATTATCGTATTCTTGGATAATAATATTGATTAGGGATGTTATTGAGTCAATTGGATTATATGTTAGGTTTAGGGAGGTTATGAATTGATGAAAATTGCATGTATTATTGATTGATTACGTGTTGTTTTGATGTGTGATGATGAATAATGATGCAATTGATGATTAACTGCCTGTATATGATGTTTAGAGTCAGTTTTGGACTCAAATTGGGTGAGATCGCAGAGTCTAACGCAGACCCGTAATTCTGCAAAATCGCCAGGTCGCGCCGCGTCCATGTGTTGGCGCCGCGAAGGCGTACTTATTTTCTCGTATCGCGCCGCGTGCATGAGTTGGCGCCGCGAACGTGTTTGTGTGGTTCAGGTCGTGCCGCGAACGTTGGTTGCGCCGCGTGCTGTAGCGTTAGTTATTTCTTGGGAAAGTTAAATGATGTGTAACTTTCGAACCGTAGGTCTGTTTTTAGTGTCGTTTCGAGCACGATAAATCTTACGAGATAGTCTACGTGTTTAAATGATGGAGTGAGGTGTGAATCCAATTATTTTTAAATATGATTTTATTTCTTGGTGATTGATGTATTGTACATATATGTGATGAGATGTGTTAAATACATGCTATGTTGAAATATTAATCATGTGACGATTTGTTTAATTGGATGATGTATTGTTGACATATATGATGAAATGTGACAATATAAGATGTTGTTTTGAAAACATTACGATGTGATGATTGTTGAGAATTATATGGTGATGATTGATGATTTGTGAATATTAATATGCTGTTAATATTAATATGTTGATTGTGGTGAATTTATGTGAATGATTGAATGATGCTTGGACATGTACATACTTGTTTGTGATGATATTGGTGAGATGAAATGAGACGATGTTAAGCATCGGATCGGTGATGATATAAGTATGTGATATGTGTGCATTCATTCATAAATCATTTACATTGGATCCCGTTGATGAGTGGATCGTTGGTGGCTAATTCCCATTGTGCGGAGATTAGTAAGCAGTCATCGTGTGCCCATGGGGGTGTGAGCGATGAGGTTAGTCGTGTGCCCATGTGGGGTGGGAGCGACTTGAAGGGCAGTATCGCAGAGAGAAGTCCTGTGAATATGATTCACGAATTTTGGTACCACATGCATAGTGTCAATTCATACATATGCATATGTTTATAACATGATTGGAAGTATTCCAGTGTTATAAATATTGATGACGTGTTGGTTGTGTGTTTTGTTGAAATAATGTTGGGTATGCTTGTCTGTTTGAAAGATGTGTTTTGTTGACGTTTGTGTAAATGATGGATGTTCCTGATAATCTGAATATGATGAATTGGGTGAATAATATAACTATGATGTGTTGTTATTTAAGATGCAATAACATTTGTTAACTGTGATGAGACTCACCCTTACTGTTGACATTTTCAGATTGAGGATAGCTGCTTTCGACTTGGTGAGGATTAGCTCATAAGTCGGTTTAGTTGTTGTGTCGGTGTCATGCTCTGATAGATGTAACACTGGGAACGCGATGTTTTGAGTTCGATTATAACTCTATTGTTTATTTTATTTGAAGTCTGATACATTAACAATTTAATGTTGACTTGATGATTTGATTCCGCTGTGTAAACATGATTTTATCTAATGAGTTATAATTCAGATGTTTCAGTGAATGCATGACATATGCCGAACGTATGTTTTCTTTTATTTTTGAATTGTGACACCCTTTGCATGTTTACTCTGATTTAATTTTGTTAATTACCGTGGGGTATTAGAGGGGTGTTACAATAGTGGTATCAGAGCAGGTCGGTCCGTCCGGCCAATTGTTGAGTCAGTTGAGTTGCGCGACAGTTGTATGTTGTCGGCATTTTATTCCTTGGTACGCGACATGTGAGTGAATCACTGTCGGTACTTGGTTGTTTGTTGCAGGTGTTGGATTGAAACAAGTGGGGGAGAAGCTTCGCTTCTCGGTTATGTTTCAGTTGTAAGAAGATTGATTCAGTAGACTGTTGTTGGCAACAGTGCGAGCATTGTTGGAGTTTGTTGTTTCCCGAATTGAAGGTGACTTGGAATTAAGACTTCACTGGGAATTGAGTTGGAACATCTTGAAGGAAGATGATTAGAGGTAATTGACAGTTATTGTAAGAGAAGGAAATTGGAAAGTTGCGGTGTGTCAGCTCTACTGGGGTACTGCGAAGATGTCAGTTGAGTAGCTTTACGTCTCGGAAGAGGTTCAACTGCAAGTTTGCGAAGAGGATTGATGTCGTAATGTTCTAGAAATTGCGCTTCGGCGATGGGAAGTGTTGCTCAAAGTTATAATAATGTTTGGAAGTAAAGAGATACGATAAGGGGCTGTTTGGAATGTGATCGAGTTGAAGAGAATGAGTTTTGGAATGAGATTTTCGTAAGCAAAACGCAGGAAAATTGTTGAATAGCTGCGGAACTTCGAAAATTCATAACTGGAGTTCTGGACATCCGATTTGAGTTCCGTTTGAAGCGTCGGAAAGCTAACGAGATGAACTTTGTATTAAAAATGGTTGCAGCAGCTGTAACATAATTAATTGTGACAGGATGAAGTTGGAAAGAGGTGAAGTTGAGGTTGCTCTTGTTCTTATAACTAGACTTGTTTATTGGTACTGCACGGATGTCAGTGTCAGTGTCGAACGGATTGAAGGAATAATTAGAAGGTTTGTTGAGAAGTAATTTTAAGAATTGGAAGTACCATTTGAAGAGTTTTGGGAATGCCGTATAGAGCATCGCTGCATGATGTCGATGTTGCATTTCGGATAACGATGGAAAATTCATATCATGAGTTCCGAGTGTCAGATTGATGTGCCGTTTGAACCTACGAAGAGGATAGATTATGTTATACCTTATGGGAGGGTTATAAATACAGTAGCTTGATCCTTTGAGGAGATAGTCTGAAGTCGGTTAAGGAAGCGTGAAACTTGTCGAATAAGAATGCCTACTACCGTGATTATTCGAAACGAAGTTGAGTAAGACATGTTGTTGATGAATAAGTCGAGGAGATATTCGGTAATAAAGATGATTTGAGTGCCGATGGATTTTAGTAAAGATTAAATTAGTAGTAAAGGCGAAGTAAACTTTAGAACCCTTGGGATCGTAATTGTGATGGCAAAGTAACGATAAGAAAAAAAGAAGAATTGCAGGGAATTTCTAACAATTGTTGACGTGAGGAAGACTTTGTTGAGATTCCGAGTGGAATGATATTTGGGCACGAAAGATGTCATGGAATTTGGATTAAAACCACGAATTATGAATGTTGTCGCGGTCTTTTTCCAAAATGAGGATTTGATTGGAACGAGATGAATAGTAATGTACGAGTATATTAGTGATTATGAAGTTCGGAAGTACTTAACAAGTGTGTGATGCTAAGTGACCATGAAGCGGATTGTGTGAAATGTTTGGACGTTGGTGTCTCACTGACAAGATTCCATAAGAGGGAAGTGTGCGAGTTGTAAAGACTCAAAGTGGATTATTGAACTATGACAATGTTATTGAGATTGAGTGCAAACTCGGAAAAGACACTATTATGTAGTAACGACGATTTATGCTTACATATGGTTGTCGGCTATCTATTGACAAATTGAGGACTTGATCACCCTTAATCTCTTGTTGGTAGTAGACGGAAATCATATAGATGGGATGAACTTGTTTTGTTACCTTAATGGTTTAAGATGTGATGAATACTAAGCCTTGAGAATAATCACTCACTATGTTGTGTGAATTTATGAAGAAGTGAATATGAAAGAGTGCAATATATTAGATGATGACTTAAGACGGGTAATCAGAGTCGCGCAGCGAAAGTGTGATGTGGAGTAGTGTGCAAGTGCTACTCGTGGGTAGTGAGGAATTAATATGTCGGAAGCCTACATAGAGAATATGTATTGATCTATATGTTGGATTTAGAACCCAGTGGATGTAAGGATGTCGTGTCGACGAATTATAACTCTTTCGAATAATTACCGAGATGATGAAATGTTATTACGGTTGTACGTAGTTAACAAGTATGTATTCGGCGAAATTAAAATGAAGAGTTGATACTATATGATGCTGTAACAATTTTGTATTGTTATCAAGGCGACATTGTAGATTCCAGATATAATGAGGAATTATAATCTATGAAGGGAGAAATTGATTTAATTCTTAGAAAAGAGCGAAACTCAATTTGAGTTGTTTTGTAAGAAATGGCGTATTGAGGCTGATGCGCGTGATTATAATTACTTGGGTGTACTCGTTCCGATGGCCGGAATGTTTAATAGATGTAGTAACTCAGGAATTTGTTTTTGAGTGCGAGTAAGTATTACTGAGTGGTAAATTGGTACCATGAATGATGAAGAATGATTCTTGAACGAATAAGTAAAGAGAGTCGGGATCGGGTAAAACTCAGAAGTCTAATTGGTATAGATGATTGTGATGAGTAGTCAGAGTAGTGCGGAAAAAACGGAATGTAAAGTGTTGGATAATTACTGGTGTGACTTAAGAGGAGTCAGATAATTGGAATTCAATGGTATAGGAATATGAGTATTGAGTTTCTTGAAGGAAGCGGTTGGTGAAAAGTGTAAGTACTATTTTATCGCTCAGATGGAAGGGTATGTCTAAGGTTGGTAGGTTTGGTAGATGGTATGCATTATTGTATTGTTGATCAAGTGTGATCATACTATAAATTGTGTAATTGTATTACTCGGTTGTTGAGCGTATTGTATAGGTTGTACCTCAATGTTCTGTTGTTGTTAACCTTTTGGAGCTATAGCGAGTGGTATACTATTGGATGGTCAAATGCGACGTAAGAACTGGGATTTGAATGCATGAAACATGTTTCCTGTTGGTTATGTCAGATGGATTTTGAGGATTGACCGATGGTAACGTTAATTGGGAGCTGGAGAGTCAGGTGAAGGACTCTTATACGAGCTGGTTACTTGAGGTATGTTTTCGAGGACGAAAACTCTTTTAGTGGGGGAGAGTTGTAACACCCGTATATTTTAATTTTTAATTTAAATAGAAATTTAATTAATAATTAGAATTATATGTGGTTTGAGGGATTTAATTGGAAAAGGGTGGTTTATGGTGTTGGGCCATGTGTGATGTTAAGGAATGAAGGGGTGTTATGTTAGTAAAGGTCTTATTCCAATTAAAGTTTATTTTGTAAAATAATAAGAATTGGGAATAAGGGAAAGGAACGTGAAAAGCAGAGCAGAGGAGATGAGGGATAGGAAAGCTGGTACGTGAAGAGGAGCAATGGAGGGAGAGACCAATCAAGAACTCTTGGCTAAGGTAAGGGGGGACTCTCCGGTTATCATCTATTATCGTATTCTTGGATAATAATATTGATTAGGGATGTTATTGAGTCAATTGGATTATATGTTAGGTTTAGGGAGGTTATGAATTGATGAAAATTGCATGTATTATTGATTGATTACGTGTTGTTTTGATGTGTGATGATGAATAATGATGCAATTGATGATTAACTGCCTGTATATGATGTTTAGAGTCAGTTTTGGACTCAAATTGGGTGAGATCGCAGAGTCTAACGCAGACCCGTAATTCTGCAAAATCGCCAGGTCGCGCCGCGTCCATGTGTTGGCGCCGCGAAGGCGTACTTATTTTCTCGTATCGCGCCGCGTGCATGAGTTGGCGCCGCGAACGTGTTTGTGTGGTTCAGGTCGTGCCGCGAACGTTGGTTGCGCCGCGTGCTGTAGCGTTAGTTATTTCTTGGGAAAGTTAAATGATGTGTAACTTTCGAACCGTAGGTCTGTTTTTAGTGTCGTTTCGAGCACGATAAATCTTACGAGATAGTCTACGTGTTTAAATGATGGAGTGAGGTGTGAATCCAATTATTTTTAAATATGATTTTATTTCTTGGTGATTGATGTATTGTACATATATGTGATGAGATGTGTTAAATACATGCTATGTTGAAATATTAATCATGTGACGATTTGTTTAATTGGATGATGTATTGTTGACATATATGATGAAATGTGACAATATAAGATGTTGTTTTGAAAACATTACGATGTGATGATTGTTGAGAATTATATGGTGATGATTGATGATTTGTGAATATTAATATGCTGTTAATATTAATATGTTGATTGTGGTGAATGTATGTGAATGATTGAATGATGCTTGGACATGTACATACTTGTTTGTGATGATATTGGTGAGATGAAATGAGACGATGTTAAGCATCGGATCGGTGATGATATAAGTATGTGATATGTGTGCATTCATTCATAAATCATTTACATTGGATCCCGTTGATGAGTGGATCGTTGGTGGCTAATTCCCATTGTGCGGAGATTAGTAAGCAGTCATCGTGTGCCCATGAGGGTGTGAGCGATGAGGTTAGTCGTGTGCCCATGTGGGGTGGGAGCGACTTGAAGGGCAGTATCGCAGAGAGAAGTCCTGTGAATATGATTCACGAATTTTGGTACCACATGCATAGTGTCAATTCATACATATGCATATGTTTATAACATGATTGGAAGTATTCCAGTGTTATAAATATTGATGACGTGTTGGTTGTGTGTTTTGTTGAATTAATGTTGGGTATGCTTGTCTGTTTGAAAGATGTGTTTTGTTGACGTTTGTGTAAATGATGGATGTTCCTGATAATCTGAATATGATGAATTGGGTGAATAATATAACTATGATGTGTTGTTATTTAAGATGCAATAACATTTGTTAACTGTGATGAGACTCACCCTTACTGTTGACATTTTCAGATTGAGGATAGCAGCTTTCGACTTGGTGAGGATTAGCTCATAAGTCGGTTTAGTTGTTGTGTCGGTGTCATGCTCTGATAGATGTAACACTGGGAACGCGATGTTTTGAGTTCGATTATAACTCTATTGTTTATTTTATTTGAAGTCTGATACATTAACAATTTAATGTTGACTTGATGATTTGATTCCGCTGTGTAAACATGATTTTATCTAATGAGTTATAATTCAGATGTTTCAGTGAATGCATGACATATGCCGAACGTATGTTTTCTTTTATTTTTGAATTGTGACACCCTTTGCATGTTTACTCTGATTTAATTTTGTTAATTACCGTGGGGTATTAGAGGGGTGTTACATTGTACGCCCAAATCTAAAACACTCAAAACACTTCTCAAACCTTTCAAACTACAATATCAGACAACGGATTTTCATCCCTATCCAAAACTACGATAGGCCATTCAAAAAGCCTTCAAACCATTCAAACTCTAACTCTAAGGGCGTACAACCCTTCCCCGAACTACGTAGACTCTGATCCTCCATAAGGAGGTACGTAGGCACTTGGCAAAAAGGCGAGTCCCCCTCCTCCAAATCTTAATCATGTTCAATAATTAATCTTTTAACCCTAATAACTGTCTATTACCCTTTTTTTATGCTTTTGCCCTAACCCTAATCTTTGCAATGTTACCCTTTAGGAAAGGGTTTTGGGTGCCTAACACCTCCCCTTAACCCGAATATAGTATCTTACCTTGAATCTCATAACCATTAAAGGTTTCCTATTCGCCTTGGTAGAATAGGTGGCGACTCTAAACATTATTTTTTTAGGCAGGTTGCTACAAAAGTGTTTACAAATAATGCTTCTAGATAAGCAAATGAAACAAGGTTTAAGAACAAAAGCTAACACAAATAATGAGTTACAACTCTTTGTGTTTTTTAGATTCTCTTAGAAATAGATTTCTCTCTATAAAGTGTTAAGAATAATATCTCTCAAATTTTCTTTCTCTTGCTTTTCTTTGATGTTAAAGTTTTCAGTATACAGTAGTTGAGCAACATTTCTTCAATGGTGAGTGCCTCTATATATAGTCCCAAAAATTAGACCGTTGAGAAGGACAAGACGTCGCTTTCCATGCCAACTGACATAACGGCTCAAATGAGATCCTGGGAGACAAAGAGCATAAAAAACTGTGGTAGTACATACGTCCTTGCAAATAGTGGAGTGAGTAATGTACTATTCTACCATTTTTCTTCTAGTGCAAGTTTCTAATCTTTCCTTCTTAAAGATATACTTTTCATCTGAAGTATTGAGAACATAGAAGAGATTAAGTAACATGAATATTTCAAGACTATTAGAGTCACTAGAGTCAGAACCTTGTCTTCCGAGTTGAACGCAACAATTTATTTGAATGACACATCTTGATTTCTGAGTTGGAAGCAAAAGCTTATCTAAGCTTGAAATCTTGACTTCTGATCGGGAATAGTAGCTTATCTTAGAAACACTTGAAGATCCTTTTCTAGCGAATATTAAACATCCTTCAAAACTGCTGATGTTACTTTAGAAATTGATGAATAGATCTTCTAAGGTGTGTCTGTGTTGATTATGATGATCTTTTTAGATAGTTATCCATAATCAATCAAAATATTTTATCTGCACACTTGATAATCTATTAGAGTATAAAATTGTTACATATAAAATATATGTATTGTTATCATCAAAACTAGAGATTACATACAAAAACAAATCTTGTTCTAACAAATTATCCAAACAACAACCAAACATCGACTGCATGAGAAAATGGAACAAAAAATTGATCCAACAACGCATAATTGGCTACTGAAACCATGACGTTCGTGATGACCAACTCGTCAGCTAGGTGACGACCGTCACCCAACCCGTCATGTAAACCTTCACCTTCTAGAGACCGTGACGGTCTCCTCGTTGACAATTTGATTACCGACAGCTCATTATAACGCGCGACGATCAGCTCGTCACACCCGTGACGACTATTACACTATCACAGAATGCAAAATTTCTGTTTTGCGCTTTAGAGCCCATTCGAAGCTCCGATTTCAACTCCAACACCCCAAATTGATCAGAAACACATAGACACATGTCACACATTATTCAAACGACATATATTAATCAATTAACACTTCAAAATCATCACTTTTCATGTTTTTGAGTTATGTCTCAAAACTCTGAAGCTTAAAAAATAGTAACACCAAAGATTTAGAATTCACATCACATTTCACATATAAAAATTAGTGTAATATAAAGCACAAATTCATACATCAACATGGTAATTTATCACGAATTCCTTAAAAACATATCAAAACTCATGAAAACACAACAATTGTAAAACAATCTAGAGGAAGGTGAGGATCCCTCACCACCTTTCATACAATGACACCTATATTAGAGTACTTTCCATCTCTTACCTGAATTTCCAACAATTCTTTAATCTCTAGTTATGGTGGTTTCTTTCCCATCTTCCTATTGTCTCACTACCCTCTTTTTCTCATACTCCAAAAAAATTTTATATATCAATAGAATGGCTCCTCTCTCTATTCCTATTTATTTACCCTAAAAATTATAACTAATCCAATTTCTCTCTTTTACCCACCACTTACTTCTTTATTCACCATATTACTCTTATTTCTCTACTAACTTTCAATTCCACCCACTTATTATTATTTTATTATATTCTAATTATTTAATCAATATTCTACTGATTTGATTAAATAAACCAAATAAAATTATAATAGCCCCCTCAAACACCATATAACACCCATATTCACTAAATAATGCATATTAAAATTCACAGGTGTTACAACGGCAGCAGACCGACATCTACGATAATCGGCCTGACCTCATATGACATTTACACATCAGAGAATTTCTTCAACTTTGCTCCATGGGTAGCACCTTCAATGGGGCACGATGTTGTAACAATTAAAGTATAAATCATTAGTTACTTTCAATTAATCAATAATAAATAAAAATAACTTAAAATAAAATATTTTATGCCTCTCACAACAATAATCTAAATGCTACATGATCGAGATACATAGTGAGCAAGGTAAGGTCACTGTAATCTAAATGCTACATGATCATGTAATATGCTTATATGTATTTTTACTAACATTTTCAAAATATTTGGTACACACGTATGTATTTCTACCAAAAATTTTAAAATTGTTGGTAAAAACATATATAGGCATACCATATTTTTCAAAATTTCCGGCAAAAATGCAAATATAATTTTGGATTTTACCGTGCATTTCAAAAATTCTGATAAAAATCTATAATTTTTTAACTGTCGATTTCAAAAATTTGGTAAAAAAAGTATGGTTTACATGAAATATCTAGTATAAATGAAAAATTGATGGTAAAATTACATAACTTTAATTAAAAAAAATGCTTACTTATAAATATTTGGTAAAAATTTCAAAATTTGCGATAGAAACTAAACTTTTTAAAAAACTCAATAAAATGATATTTTCTATACTGAAAATTGTAATTTTAAAATATGGAAATATTATAGTAAAATTGTTAGTAACATGGGCTTTCAGGTATAACTAAGAGAGTGCCATGTGAAATTCTCTTTGAGAATTTAAATTGTCACCCCCGAAGTTATACTTGACACCCTCACATGTTTTCATAACTCTCAAACCATTCATGATCAAATTTGAGTTAAAAAATGCGAACCAAATTTCTGGTTGTTCGCTCAAAATTTCCAATAATAAAATTTCGAAAAATTTTGGTAAAAAATACAAGTTAACGGAAATTTCAAAATTGCTTGTAAAAAATTTCGTGAGTTTTTGCTGTAACTTTTAAAATTTCTGGTTAAAACGCATACATTTTGAAATTGCTGTTAAAAATTTCATGAGTTTTTATCTAAAATTTTAAATTTCCGGTATTTTTTTCAAATTTTTTTATATAATTTTAAAATTTCCGGTAAAAATTCTTGAAAATTATGTTTTTATTACAAATTTTGAAATATCCAATAATTTTTTTAAATTTATAATATAGTTTAAAAATTTTCGATAAAAATTCATATTTTTTGAAACTCAATAACTTTAGATAAGTATATAATAAAAAAAATGCAATATAAGGGGTGTCAGATATAACTAAGAGGTGGAAGTTAATTCCTCATTCTCTCTAATATCAAGGCCCAACCCATTAGCAGCGTATCCAGATTCATTAAGCCTAATTATGTTTTAAATTATTTTTAACTTGAAGAAGTTTCTCTTTCTCTTAAAAAGGCAATATAACAAATAATCCAAATGCATGTTACTCTAGACTTATAGTTGATATTTATTTTCATAAACAACAAAATAAATGTTTGTAAGTTTTTTTTGGATAAATAGAGGGATTTTTTTTAAAAAAGAATAAAAAATATTTATAATTTTGTTGTCTAAAAATTTAATGACAAAATTTTTTATTTTAAAAGTGAATGAAAAAAAGTTGCATATTCGCATTTATAATTGTTCTCGATGCTGTAATATTGTGCAGCACATCTCTCCTCCCAACAATTATTATTACTAATTAGTATTAGTCACTTGGTTAATTAAAAATAAAATAAAATAACTTTTAAGTTGTTACTAATTAATCTTAACTATAATAACTAGTTTACCTCATATACATCAGAAAATTCACAAATGGTATGGTTTTGAAATATTATGAATTGAAAAAAATGTCTCCCTTGTTTTAAGATGTTGGGTTCATGTATTGATTGTTCTGCTAAAGGTTTGTTTTGTTAACGATGTTCTTGTTGTTACTATGCATCTATGGAGGAACTTAATTTAAGAGGACTTTCCCTAGATGAGGGTCCAAGTATATTGGTGGAAGATCAAAGTTTCAAGAGATTCAAAATTGTAGAATCGTTAAAGATTAATGAGTTTGATCCACATGAAAATTTGGTTACAATCAGAAAGTAAGAATTTACATGCTCAAATGGAAGGATCACAATTTATGATCAAACTTAATCCTAAATCAAAAGAAGAGCTTACATGGATAATGAATAATGATAATAATGATAGATAATGCTTCTAAATTGAATGGATGCAGGCTTGAATCGTGATCAAATCATTTTTTATAGTATTTCAAACATTCTTATAATGTCTTAGAGTCTACACGCGGGAATAAAAAAGATAATTCAACCTATATTTGAGTTTGCACAAGATCGATGAAAACTCGAGAGTATGGAAGATGAAATCTAAAATTTTGTATGAAGAATATAGGTTTTTGTAATATGTTTTTCTGAATCCGGAATTCTCAATTTTTAGGCCAAAGTAATGTAGTTTCACAAGGTTGCGACTCTTGATAAAACACACTCTTTCAGCAACATTGTTACTAAACGTTGTACTGTTTCACCTACAGTAATATTTTTCAAACATTATATTGTTTCTCCTACAACAACACTTTTTAAAAGTTGTCTTTTTGTATTCTACAACACTTCACGAAGCGTTGTCTATTTCTGAATTAAAAATCAAAATTTAAGAAACAACAACAACCAATTTTTTATCAGAAGATTATCCCACAATCTTCTTACACCAAAATTTTATTTTAAGTTTTGCTTGCCACCTTTATAGTAATATCATAGTTTCCAAGAGAATAATTTTTTTCTCTGGATTTACAATTACAGTTCAAAAAGATTAATCAACAATTATACAAGACCATCTCTTACTAAGTGTTTTGTTATTTCAACACTAAAATAATTTCAAGAAAATGTAAAATTTCTAAGATAATGAGAGTGAGAGAGAGTAATATTCATATGTTTTGTGTGTTTTTTTAACTGAACACAAATCCTCTTTAAATAGTAAAAAATTGGCCAAGAAAGGATTTTTTTTTTGGGTTAGATTCATATGATAATCGATTAGTCTGCGACTCTAATCGATTAGACCTAGCAAAGTAGAAAATATTTTACTAAATCTAAACCCAAAATGATTAGAAAGCTTTCTGAATCAATTATTAGATGAGTTTTCCCCATAATTAATTGGACATGCCATAATCGATTATAGAGAGAACTTTTACTTCACAGTCGATTACCTAAGCTCCATTAGAGATTAAGCTTCAATTTTTAAAAGGTTTGGCCTAACTTGAGAGTTATAGAAGAAATGTTTTAAAAAAGGAGGTTTAGAAATTAATTCGAGTGTGTGTGTATTTGTCATACCCTAAAATTTTCCCACCATACTTCAAAATAATTTGGCTCAAACACTGAGAAGCAAGCATGTCTACTCTCTCTCCTAAGCAACAAGCCTCCAACTAGGGTTTCGCTTCTCTCAAGGAAAAAAATCAGGTTCTGAGACCTCAAGTGGTCTTCATACTTCCTCATATGTCTCAAAGAATCCTCACACCAAGTTTCAAGCTCTGATTCACAAGATTGTTCAGTCAAGTGCTAAAATGATCAGCAGTCGACTAGTTTGACCTGAAAATCATCTATGGTCAACTCACAGTCAAAGCTCCTGATTTTTGGTCAACAACAATATTTTGAAGTTATATTCATCATTTTATCAAGGGTTGATCATGATTCAACAAGAAAATCTTAAAGATCATCAATAGTCCAAGTTTCTAAATTAGGGTTTCAAGGAGAAAGTCAACTAAACTTTGACTGATCATAACTCTCACACGATTCATCATAAATTCCCCAACCAAAGCTCATTCTTAAGGAAACTCAATTCTCTACAACTTTTATGTTATTCCCAAAACCAAGAAATGCATCATTTGAGAGATATGAGCCAAAACATTACAGGTCCTTCTAGAAGCTCACAAAAAGTTGTTTTTTGTCAGGACCAATATCATCAAGATAAAATCTTCAAATGTAAAAAATATTCCAAAGGGGCTTGTAAAGGACATCTTGGGATTTCGAGAAAGTACAAGATCATCTCCATATGATGAAAACTGAGAGAGTTATGGTTTATAGAATTTGGCTAAAATTCAAGAAATGCACAAAACTCTAATTGGTGAATTGTGAACTTTTGAGTTTTGGGCCTCTAATTTCAAGTTGCCCACGTGAATTCAAGCTTAAAGGAGGCCCATATATAATTTATATTTATTTTATGGTTTTATTTCATTTATTTTTGAATTTATTTAATTAAATTTAATTTAAATCAAATAAAATCATGATTTAAGGTTCAAAGATCATGTGATTGATTCTTTTAAATCCAAATTGATTATAAATTGGTCATGAATCCACATCACATGTGAGAAAAGAGCATGAAAATAGAATTGGCCATATTTGGAAATATTATATGCAAAATCAATCAAATCTCTTCCAAATTCTTCTCTTGCCAATCAAGCCATATCTTAACCCTAATTCATTCTCCTATATATTCATAATGTATTCAGCATGCTAAGGGGACGAAATTTGGTTGGAGACAAGGGTTTCAAAGTTGTAGAAAATAAAAAAAACTAGGGCATATAAGGATTCTTTGTTACAAGCCAATTTAGAGAGCAAACAAACATCCCATTCATCTTTGACAAGGTTTTAAGACAGGATCAGGTAGTTTTTATGCTTTGATCACATTTAAAACTCATATGCTATGATCACCATATTCATGCATGTTTTAAACTCTTTCGTATTCCATGATGTACCTGATCTCAATGCTAACTAACCATACAATTGAGTTTGTAAGGATGTTTGGGACTAGTCAGGGCCATCGTTCATGAGTTTTGATGCCATAACCATGTGACACTATTATTAGGGCAATTTAGATTTAGATTATTTATTCAAAGTATTAATAGTGAACTTTGGGAAACTATAATCAATAGACCGTTTATCCCTACTCACCGAATAGATGGACAAGTAGTAAATAAATTTGATTCTCTTAGGGCCGTAGAAGAAAATAGAAATTTTAAAATAGATTTCAAAACCAAGAGTTTTATAGTAATGTCTCTAGATGATAGTAAAATTATTTATGTTCATAATTGCAAAACCGCCAAGGAAATGTGGGATACTCTTGAAATGTTATATGGAGTCTCTCCAAGTATTAAACAATGGGAAATGAACACGCGAGGAGAGAAAGATGAAGAATCCTCTTATATGTGTTTTTGAAATCTTCAGAATAAAGAATAAAG
This sequence comes from Vicia villosa, assembly GCF_029867415.1. NCBI lineage: Eukaryota > Viridiplantae > Streptophyta > Magnoliopsida > Fabales > Fabaceae > Vicia > Vicia villosa. The sequence goes on from NW_026705609.1 coordinate 92,241, forward strand.
AAATGAAAACTTAACCCAATCCTTAAATCGAAAGATGGTAGTTTTCATAAATTTTAAGAAAAATCAAAGGATAAGAAAATCATAGAGAAATTGAAATAACTAATTCAACTACTCAAAGATAAAGGAGCAAGCTCAAAAACTAAAGAATCATCAACTTCATCAAACCCTTATCAAACAACTCTCATGACTTCCTTCGAAAGAACATACTCAATAGTTGACAATCTTTGGAAGATTCAACATCAAATAAAGGAACCTCGAGTGTAAAATACTGTGAAGAAGTATCGTCTAGTGAATCTTCGAAAGAAAAAGAGGAGACGGAGCTCGTACAAATAAAGAAGAATCAACCTCATGAAAAACTATAAAATAATCCTCTTTAAACAAATAAGATGAAGTCTGCTTAAAGGCATTCTACGAGAAAGATGATTATGGGGTAACTAAACCATCGTATAAGAAATTATTTAAAATTAGTGTTAAGTGGGTTGAAGAAAATGATAAACTTAAAAAAACACAACTTACATCTTAAGGAGTATTTAGGATATCTTGAAAAAAGCAATAAATCAATAAAATTAAAAATAATTAATATTAGAAACTCAAGAGAAATATGTAAGACTTGCGTCTCTTTGAAAAAGTAAGTAATGTACCTACATGAAACCCTAAATAAATTTAACAAAATGAAAGAGAACATTGACTTGATCCTATCCTATTAAAAACCTTTCTTAAATAAAAATGGATTAGTATTAAAAAAAAGTTAGAACACCTAATAAATATTCAAGATAAATTTTTAGGTACTCAATTATTTGGGCGGGTAGTCATACCTTTTGATGACATGGATTTCAAATAATAAGTTATTAAAATCAGGGACGGAGTAAGGGCCCTTCTCACCTCCTACGAGTCGTCCGGCGGAAAAAACTTTATATAAATTATTATATTTAAAATAATTACATTAAAGTTTTTTTAATTTAGAATTAATATTAAATATTGTCTGTCAGTTTTCTTGCGGTTAGATTATATGAATGAATGCGAAAGAATTGGACTGAGTCTTGTACCTACAAAGGCAACGAAAGTGAGAATTGGATTGAGTTTTTTCAAGAATTGAAATAAAAAAACAAATATTCATTGTTTTGGTTTTCATGGAGAAACCGAAGAAAAAAAACTCTATAAAACAACACTGCAGATACAACATTAAGAACATAGAGAGGGCATTTCGAAATTGATTTGAAAAATTAAAGAGACAAAAATGGCAATTAGGAAAAATATTAAAAAAGATAGTAAGTTTGAAGAAGAATCAAGCTGTTAATTACAAAAAAAAAAAAATTAGATTTGAAAAAATATTTAAAAAGATAGTAAGTTTGAAGAAGAATCAAGTTGTTTATTATACAGAAAAAAGTTGTTAAATTTAAACAATAAAGATGGTGGTTGCACGAGAAATTATATAATCGCAATGGGAGAAAGAGAACAACATTTAATCTTTTAATTTGAAAATTTATAAATTGAATGGTTAATTTAAAAAAATAAATTTAAATAAATTTTAAAATGACATGTTAAATATCAACATATCTGAACCAATTAAAAACAAACATTTCATATGGGTACCGATACCCAATAAATTTTTAAGGGTACCAGAGTGTTCATCAATATTTAAATCATAAATCGTATAATTTATAAATGCACTCACTATAATAGATTTGGCCATTTATAATCTTTTTGTTTTGAAAAATTGAAAAGGTATAAAGGTAAATAACTCTAGACCTTCTGGAAAAACTAAACACTTGGACCCTAGAAAATTTTGGTACCAAAGTTGAAACCTTAGTGTTTTGCAACTACGCTTAGCATCTCGAACATTCGACGACTATTAATGGAGTTATGCAAAGTAAAGAGTATACCTTCAAGTATACAATATTTAGGAAGTCTCTGATCAAAGAATAATTGATGATAATGAATATCAACGGGAGTGAACAAAGCAAGTGTTGTTGAGAATATCTCAACATTTATGATCGTCAGTGATTAATTAAATCTCATAGCAAGTTGAAAGGATATGTCTATGATGGACTTATCCATCTTCATGTTTGAACCAACTCTCGCATCCAAAGATACGTAAAGAAGGACACACCATGATAAGATTGGTATTCCATTTAAGGAAAGTTTTATCAAGACATCTTGATAATGTATGTACACTATTTTAAAGTTGAAATGATTAAAAAACTCAGATTAATCCTTAAAAATATTGGATTTAATTTTGCTCATTCTGATAAATCATGTTTACTAATAAAAAATATGAGTTTCTAAGTGTTTCATAAAAATGAGGTGCAAATAAGAATGAACATGGGTGCAGAAAAGCAATGAAATCCAACACAAGGCCCAAAATGCACCAAGGAGGTTGGCTGACGAAAGCCCAATCAATTGGCACATTAAGAAATCGATTGGAAGAGCTAGGCGCGTATATTTTCATATCAAATCTAGCTAAACATAGTCTCCAAGGTAATCATATCCCCACATTGATGATAAGCACTTAATATCCTGAAAGATCTGATTCATCCAATCGATTGGAGCCTATATCCAGTTGATTAGCACACTTATTTTAGAATGATTTGAATGTAATTTTCAATCCGCACAACCACTATTGATTACTATCCAAGAATACACGATTAAATCATTAGGAAGTACACTATAAATAGGTATTCATCTCATTATTTTATATTGCATATTTTTCTCTCAAATTGTGAGTGTGATGTTATTCTCTCGAAATCATCATATGCTCATAGAAGGCTAAGCTTTTCCTTTAGCCCCCCTCTCTGATTCCTTCACCACTCAACAACAAGAAGTGAGATTAATTCAAGAGTTTTTCCGACTAAACCCTTTTAAGAATTCACACCCTAGATTCAAAAGCCTTTAAATAATGTAATTTCTTTAAGACTTTTTAAGAACTCAACTTGTCCACCTTCCTCTGCAGCCCCTCAAAAAAAGGTATATCCATCATTTGTCGAGAAGTCTTTCTCAGATCTTTACTTCACTGATGGAATAGTCCAATATGAAGTAAAAATGAATAAATTATCTTTGTCATTGGAAGAGTTTGGAAATATTTTGAATCTTCCTCACGAAGATATTGTCCTCGAGTCTGGAGACAAAGTATACAACTTCAATCTCATGTTTGATGCATCCTCTCTAGTGAAGAACCCATCACATTCTATACCAAATCCATTCACTGCTAGATACATTCTCTTTGATAGTTGTATGATCCATTATATGATTAATCACATACTTTTCCTAAGAAAAAACAACTTTGGTCTCATAATCCAATATGATATTGAAGTCGTATGGGTAATAAAGAATAAAATCAAGGTGAACTAGGAAAATCAAGTAATACAATAGATGATGGGAAACAAGAAAGAAGGAATATGTCTGCCATATGGTAATATGATCACAAGGATCTGGAACACATCAGGTTCAATTTTGGAGAAGGAGATTACATATAAGATGTAACTAAAATATGGAAGTCAGTTTAAGCAACAATGAAGTATGAGATCATTGATGGAAAAGTGAATGAAAAGCCCACTTCGAATGAGAAGAATCACTCATAAAGATAGACGATTTCAACTACTCTATTCCTCAATTGCCCTCAACTAAATACCTATTCAATTTCATGATTGGAAAGATTGATGTGATTAATGACAAAATTGACTTCATAACCCAACATTTTATCCCAGATCCTATATAACTACCTAAATTATGATTTTAATATTGAATAATCTTACTTATGTGTCTAAGTGTATTGACCTTTTTCACAATTTCCTACTTTCCATACTACTTTTGTTTATAAAATTTTCCCTTTGTACTTTGAATTATATAAAATTAATAAAAGAATATGTTTTTCATTTCCTAAAATCTTATTTGCAAATATGTTTGCATATTAAATCACCGCAATGCATCTTTACCTGTCTTTTTTTTTTTAATTTCGGCAAAGGGAGAGAATTATACTCTTAGAGGGAGTAGAATATATTTTCTACTTAATTGACGAGTTTTTATCCCTTGATGATTGGCACCTAAATGGAATATAACACTAGCCTCATCTCCAAGTAAATTCAAGCAATTGTCTATAAGATTGAGTACCTAACAAGTCTTGAAGTGTGAAAATTTGCCCTGGCGTGTATGAGTGAATAAATATTGTAAAAATCACAAGGCCTTTCTTGTAAAGTTATATAGCTTATCACACACACACACACACACACACACACACACACACACACACACACACAAATTTTATAACTTTTTTCTTAAGAAAGTATTTTTAAAAATGTTTTAAAGCCGTGCCAATTAAATCAGGAGCTGTCAAAAAAGTTCAAGGCAATTTTTTGTAATGACAACCGATTGACACATACCACTAATCAACTGGGTTAGTGCAAAAATGTGCCTTAAACTATTAGGACAATGTCTTAATGAATGGTAATAACTATATATATTTTTCCTTTTGAAACTTTCTAATAAATTGATTTTGGGCCAACCAATCTATTGGTGCATAATGCCAATCGTTTGTCTCATCATTTCTGAACCCAAAATTTTTCCTTTTTTACGCCAAACTCTATCCTATAAATAGAGGTCTCTTCCCTTATATTTTTACATCCAGAATCGTGAGCTCTCATATTTTACTACTCACTCTCTCTAAAAACATTTTTTTTACTTTCTCTCACTTAGAAATTTAGTCGTAGTACTTTCCAAAAAGGTCTTTTGCAAGTGAGGAATTTATGTATTCTACAAGGGTGGTATTGTATATTCACGAAGGAACATTTTTTACCTTGGTTGGATAATTTATCCAATTAGGGATTGTTTATTTGGGTTATAAGCTAAACCTTTGAAAGCTTTGGTTTGGGGATTTAATTACTAGTTCATTGGTTTGGTTCGAAGGCTTAACCTGGTTAAAAGCATGTTAAGGTTGGAGATACACACAATATAAAATATCATAGGTTTGTAGTTAGCCCGCTAAAACCCTGGTTCAGTTTGAGAGCTCAGCCTAGTTTAAAAGCTCTTATCGGTTCGAGATAATCTTGTGTAGAATCTCAGTTTATCTTGGAGACTAACCACTTTAAATTTTGGAAAAAATACTAACCTCTTCGACTTGTCATTTGGAAGGAAGACTCGTCTCTTCTCTCCATGTTCAGTGTTTTGTTGGAAGTTAGCCAGAAACTTCATTTTCCTTTTATAAGGGAGTTCAAGAGTTCAACCTACTAAAAATCTTAAGTTTTACTGAATACTCTCAAGATAAAATCTTGGGGGAAGGACTAAGTCTTCTTGACTAAACCTGTATAACTTTTGGAGTCTTCTCTCTTCCTTTAACTTTTACTTTTCGTTGCTTAATTATAAAACGTTTTAAAAATGTTTTCAAACTCTGAAAATGATCCTAAAAATTTTTCAAACTAAAGTTTTTCTGAAACACATGACTCACCCCCTATTGTCTATGGAGTCATATGTCCAACAACTTCTACCTTCACCTTTAGCATGAATTACCTCCATGCACGCGAAGATGAAACCCTACTGATGACAAAATCAATTCCCCTGTATGAACCATGTGAAGACTACGAGGTTTGTCCAAGATAAAAACCTTGATATAGTGCAACTTGACAGAAATCTATCCAAGTCAATTGCCGTAGGATTTGATTTATCGGTTTTTGTGAAAAAAGGTTGAAGCAACTAGAAAACTCATAAAATACAATGAAGTCGCCATCGAATATTTATTTATCCTACCAGGAGGAAAGGAAAACATCGAAGAAAACCAAACAGAAAACAAACAAAGGTCTCACAAACAAAGAACGGGTAAGGGTGTCGATTACATATGGGGAAGGTATTAGCACTCCTTACATCTGTGGTACTCCACAGGATCCGCTCTCGCTGGTTTCTAATGTAAGGGTGTGTGTGAGTGCAAAGCTCAATGCTAAGAGCACATGCAATGAAAAGATAAACAAGACAATAAACAAAAATTCGCTCGCTAGGATTTTTCGAATCCTATGCCTAGAACCTCCAATGTGCAATGGAGAAATCAGAGCATCGTAGTTCTGCTAACTACGTTCTATTTCTATCTCAATCCACATCTCCTAGTGAGACGGAATCAAGAACCTAAAGGAGCATGCAACGAACAAGCAACACATCAAAGACCCTAACAAGCATCAGGTAAGATATATGAATAGGAATCACATGTAAGGCATGTGAACAGGCATCATAGATAAGCATGTGAACAAGCATCACAAATAAGCATGTGAATAGGCATCAACAAGAATCACAGATATGTTAGAACAAGATTTGTTCTGATCAATATTCTTAGTTTTGATGATAACAAGGATATGAATTTTGTGTGAGATAATGTGGTACTCTAATACATTGCAATTTCCCTTTCAGGAAATATATAAAGAGTATGCACAAATCAGCGCTCAGAAGCTTTGTCTCAGAGGGTTCAGCATGCAACATCAGAACATGGTCAGGCAAGACATCAGAAGATGGTCAAGGAAGAATCAGAACATGGGTCTATGGAAGCATCAGAAGAACTTGAGATCAGAAGCAGAAGCACTGAAGTTCTCATGGTATCACGCTCAGAAGCACTTCAAGGTCAGAAGACAAGAAGATGCTATGCACCAAGCTGTTTGACTCTGATGATATTCAAACATTGTATACACAAACGTCAGATCAGAAGAAAGTACAGGTGGCAGGCTACGCTGACTGACAAAAGGAACGTTGGAAGCTATTAAAGGCAACGTCAGTAGACACAGCGTGAACAAGGCTCGAGGTAGTTGACAAAAGCGTGAAACATTAAATGCAATGCTGTACGGAACACGCAAAGCATTAAATGCTCCCAACGGTCAGCTTCTCAAAGTACCTATAAATATGAAGTTCTGATGAGAAGCAAGGTTACCAATCCTGAACAAACTTATTCTGAAAAACTTGCTGAAACGCTGTTCAAATCAAAAGCTCAGAAACTTCATCTTCATCAAAGCTCACTACATTGCTGTTGTAATATATTAGTGAGATTAAGCTTAAACTCTAAGAGAAATATCATTGTTGTGATTATAGCTTTTCAGAAGCATTGTAAAACTCTTAATTGATTACATTAATTTGTAAGTGACTAGAGTGATCAAGTGTTGGTCAGGATACTCTAGGAAGTCTTAGCTTGTGTCTAAGCAGTTGTAATTAGAGTGATCACGTGGTGGTCAGGATACTCTAAGAAAGTCTTAGCTTGTATCTAAGCATTTGTTCCTAGAGTGATCAGGTTGTGATCAGGATACTCTAGAAGACTTAGTCGTGGGTTAAGTGGAAAACCATTGTAATCTGTTGCGATTAGTGGATTAAATCCTCAGGTGAGGTAAATCACTCCGTGGGGGTGGACTGGAGTAGTTTAGTTAACAACGAACCATGATAAAAATAACTGTGCAAATTGTTTTTATCATTCAAGTTTTTAAACTACACTTATTCAAACCCCCCCTTTCTAAGTGTTTTTCTATCCTTCAATTGGCATCAGAGCGCTGGTTCTAAGGTGCAAGCACTTAACCGTGTTTAGAAAAGATTCAGGAAGAGAAAAACGCTTCAGTAAAAGATGGCTGGTGAAACTCAAACAAATCCAACTGCATCTACATCTGGCTCTACTGAGCAATGCAATGGTAACAATGGTTATACTAGACCACCAGTATTCGATGGTGAAAACTTTGAATATTGGAAAGATAAACTAGAAAGTTACTTTCTTGGTCTGGATGCTGATCTATGGGATCTTCTATTGAATGGTTACAAACATCCTGTTAAAGCTACTGGTGTAAGGCTCACGAGAAGCGAAATGACTGATGATCAAAAGAAAGATTTCAAAAATCATCACAAATGCAGGACTGTTTTGCTGAATGCTATCTCTCATGCTGAGTATGAGAAGATATCTAACAGGGAAACTGCCCATGATATATATGAGTCATTGAAAATGACCCATGAGGGAAATGCTCAAGTCAAGGAGACTAAAGCTCTTGCTCTAATCCAGAAATATGAAGCCTTCAAGATGGAGGATGATGAAGACATTGAGAAGATGTTTTCAAGATTTCAAACTCTGACTGCTGGATTAAGAGTTCTGGACAAAGGCTACACCAAGGCTGATCATGTAAAGAAGATCATCAGAAGCTTACCCAGAAGATGGGGTCCAATGGTGACTGCATTCAAGATTGCCAAGAATCTGAATGAAGTTTCTTTGGAAGAGTTTATCAGTGCCTTGAGAAGCCATGAAATAGAGCTGGATGCAAACGAGCCTCAGAAGAAAGGTAAGTCTATTGCATTAAAATCTAATGTTAAAAAATGCACTAACGCTTTTCAGGCTAGAGAAGAAGATCCTGAAGAAGAAGATGAACTGTCCATGATCTCCAGAAGAGTAAACCAACTCTGGAAGAGCAAGCAAAGGAAGTTCAGAGGCTTCAGAAGTTCAAAGAGATTTGAACGAGGAGAATCTTCTGGTGACAGAAGATCTGACAAGAAGAAGGCTGTCTGCTATGAGTGCAATGAGCCTGGACATTTCAAGAACGAGTGTCCAAAACTTCAGAAGGAGAATCCCAAAAAGAAGTTTCATAAGAAGAAAGGTCTTATGGCAACATGGGATGATTATGAATCAGAATCAGAATCAGAATCAGACTCTGAAGGAGAGCTGGCCAACTTCGCGCTGATGGCTACAGAAGATGATGGATCAGAATCTACATCAGAATCAGATTCTGAAGAGGTATTTTCTGAACTATCTAGAGATGAGTTAGTTTCCAGTCTAACAGAGCTTCTTGAATTAAAAGCTCATCTTAGTATCAAATACAAAAAGCTGAAAAAGCAATTTGAATTTGAAACTAAGAAGCTTGAGTTGGAAAATTCTGAATTAAAAGAAAAAGTTTTAAAATTATCCAATAATGTTGGATCTTCTTCTGATTCAGAAAAATCCACTCCTAGTCTGAACCATATTCTGAAAGAATATGATTTAAGTTTCAGGAAGTTCTTATCTAGAAGTATTGGCAGAAGTCAGCTAGCTTCTATGATATATGCTGTGTCTGGAAACAAAAGAGTTGGCACTGGTTTTGAGGGTGAAACCCCATACAAACTTGAACCTGTGGATGATATGAAAATCGCATACAAGCCATTGTATGATCAGTTCAAGCATGGCCACTCACATGATATTAGGCACACATCACATGCACAAAGCTTTCACATAACACACACCAAGAAGCATGTGACACAACCTAAGAAATATCATGAAACTCAAAATAAGAATTATCATGCTGTTCCTCCTATTTCATACAATGCTAAATCCAAGTTCAATCAGAACTTGAGGAAAACTAACAAGAAAGGACCCAAGAAGATGTGGGTACCTAAGGAGAAGATAATTTCTGTTGCAGATATCCTTGGCCGAAAAGAGGACAAAAAGCAAAATGTCATGGTACCTGGACTCTGGGTGCTCGCGACACATGACGGGAAGAAGGTCTACATTCCAAGACCTGGTGCTTAAACCAGGTGGAGAAGTCAAGTTTGGAGGAGATCAGAAGGGCAAAATCATTGGCTTTGGAACCATAAGTCTTGGTAACTCTCCTTCCATAACTAATGTACTTCTTGTAGAAGGATTAACGCATAACTTATTGTCCATAAGTCAATTAAGTGACAATGGTTATGATATAATCTTCAATCAAAAGTCTTGCAAGGCTGTAAGTCAGAAGGATGGCTCAATCCTATTTACAGGCAAGAGAAAGAACAACATTTATAAGATTGATCTTTCTGATCTTAAGAAGCAGAAGGTGACTTGTCTTATGTCTGTTTCTGGGGAGCAATGGGTCTGGCACAGAAGATTAGGTCATGCTAGTTTGAGAAAGATTTCTCAGATTAACAAACTAAATCTGGTCAGAGGACTCCCAAATCTGAAATACAAATCAGATGCTCTTTGTGAAGCATGTCAGAAGGGCAAGTTCTCCAGACCTGCATTCAAGTCTAAGAATGTTGTCTCTTCCTCAAGACCGTTAGAACTTTTGCACATTGATCTGTTTGGCCCAGTCAAAACAGCATCTGTCAGAGGGAAGAAATATGGATTAGTCATCGTTGATGATTATAGCCGCTGGACATGGGTAAAGTTCTTGAAACACAAGGATGAGTCTCATTCAGTGTTCTTTGAATTCTGCACTCAGATCCAATCTGAGAAGGAGTGCAAGATCATAAAGGTCAGAAGTGATCATGGTGGTGAATTTGAGAACAGATTCTTTGAGGAGTTCTTCAAAGAAAATGGTATTGCCCATGATTTCTCTTGTCCTAGAACTCCACAACAAAATGGAGTTGTAGAGCGAAAGAATAGGACTCTACAAGAAATGGCCAGAACCATGATCAATGAAACCAATATGGCTAAGCATTTCTGGACAGAAGCAATAAACACTGCGTGTTATATTCAGAATAGAATCTCTATTTGACCTATTCTAAATAAGACTCCTTATGAATTGTGGAAGAACAGAAAGCCCAACATTTCATATTTCCATCCTTTTGGATGTGTATGTTTTATTCTGAATACTAAAGATCATCTTGGTAAGTTTGATTCCAAAGCACAAAAGTGTTTCCTTCTTGGATATTCTGAACGCTCTAAAGGCTACAGAGTATACAATACTGAAACATTGATTGTAGAAGAATCAATCAATATCAGGTTTGATGATAAGCTTGGTCTTGAAAAACCAAAGCAGCTTGAGAATTTTACAGATATAGATATTGATATATCAGAAGCTGTAGAACCAAGAAGCAAAGCTGCAGAAGCTGATAGTCTCAGAAGCAATGGATCAGAAGATCAAGTTGCTGCATCTTTAGAGAATCTCAGGATTTCTGAAGAGCCAACAGTCAGAAGATCACCTAGACTTGCTTCAGCTCATTCAGAAGATGTGATCCTTGGGAAGAAAGATGATCCTATCAGAACCAGATCATTTCTTAAGAATGACAATCAGAAGCAGTGATCAGAATCAGAAGGCGTAAAGTCTATTCAAATTTACAGCTGTCATCTATTTTCGGATGGTGAACGCGTGTCTGTACGGTTAGTAAAAAGCGTGCAATTGAAAAGACGCCGATCTAGGTAACTGTGTTAAATCATTTCATTTACCACGTTCTCTCACCTAACGTCACTTATCATTTAATGTAAATTGATTTCTCTTGATTCTGTAACTGTTCATTTTCTAATCTTATTGCATTTTTTTTAATCCGTCTCTATATATTCTTTTTAAATCATCTCATATATCTTTTTCGCTCCTTGTCTCTCTTTCTTCTTCTTGCATACTCTCTTTTGAAAACTTGTTAGTCGCTTCTAAAACCCTAACCGAAAACCCAGAATTTGTTCTTCCTAGTTGTTCACTCTGTTTCAATGGCTGCTTCTTCATCTCAAAATGTTGGTTCATCTACTCCTCTCCATATTCAAGATGAAGAAAATCAGGAACTCATTCCAGTCGTTGCGTGCTCCATTCCTAAGGATAAATTAGAAGTTCTATGTGAACTCATGGTTGATTTTGATAACATTGAAGAACACCAATTTCATCTCAAAGAAGATATAATTTTTCAAGGATGGACTTCGTTGTTCGCTGAGTTTTGTGGACCAGTCTACCCAGATCTTGTCAAGGAATTCTGGGTACATGCAGTTGTCGCCCCTAAATCAATCTTGTCCTTCGTCCATGGAAAGTTTGTGGTAGTGACTGAGAACATCCTAAGGATGATGTTTGATCTGAGAAACGCTGAGGGAGCTTTTGAAATCGATCAAAGGGTAAATTGGAAAGATGTTTTATCTACTCTCTACCCAGACATAAATGAAACAAAGAATGTCAAGGACATGAGAGATCTCTACAGAATCTGGACCAAGATTCTTCTTGGGTGTTTCTATCACAGGAAAGGGACACATGCTTCTGACTTCGTCAACAATGAGCAAAAATACATTCTGTATTGCATTTCCACTAAGAAGAAGGTTGATGCTATCTACATTATCTTCAACCATATGTGGAAGGCTGTGAAGGAGTCCAGAAATGCCTTCAGAGAAAAAAGTTGTACCATCATTCCGTTTGGTAGAGTTATCTCAAATCTTCTGGTTCATTCCAAGATTGTTGAGGACCTGGAATCTGAAGGTATTATCAAAGACCTTGCTGTCACCTCTGGGGCCTGCCTGAATGCTTTCACGTTAAAGAAGATGAATGTGATTAAGGCTATCATTAAGACTCCTCAACCTCTTGCTGGAACAAGAATCAGAAGAAAACCCGTTCTAGCTGAATTTGGAACCTTCTTTAATAGTGAGGTACCAGTAGTCAGAACTAGGTATCTGAAGTCACAAAAAGAGGATAAAAGTCTTAAAGATCAAGAGAAAGGTGCTCCAATTAAAGTAAATCGCAAGAAGGAAGAAAGGACCAAAAGAAAGTTTGATCATCCTTCTGATAATCGAGTGAAGGTTGTTCAGAAAGTTGCTGCTACCACTGAGAAAGAAGTGGTCCCAGAAGAAGTCATTGCAAAGGTTATTAAGGCTGTTTCTGTTGATTTTGAGAAGAAAAAGAAGAAGAAGTCAAATAACAATGCTGAGATTGTTGAAGTTGTTGAGAAGAAGAAGACCAGAAAAAGGAAGATGATTCTTCAAGAATCTGATGAAGAAAATGTTGTTCAAGAGGCTGTGAATCAACAGGAAGTTCTGGCGAGCGTCAGAAGGAAAGAAATCTCTAGCGGCAAAATAAAGATTGTTGAAGAGCCGAAGAGTAAGAAGCAGAAGAAGACTGAGGTTGTGGTCAAAGCTCTTCAGAAAGCATCCAAAGGTATATGCATTTCTGAACCTGATTCTACTCCTGCTGGTATTTCAGAAGTTGCATCAATAGCGGTTGCCCCTATCCATGAACCAGAAAAAGCCACATCAGAATCACCTATAACTGTCCATGTTCTTACACCTCCATCTTCTCCTGTAACCATTCCTTCTTCTCCACCCACCATCAATCCTGTTCTGGATATACCACCCCTTCAAACTCTCTTTCCACCTCACACAAATATCTCCATCTCTCAAACTCCTCCCCATGCCAACTTTGAACCCATTCCTTCTACCTCTCAAAATAACCATAGTGGTTCTGGCCTACCAACCTCTGCATCTCATGAGCAACTGCTCCGTGACTGCAATTACACTCCAAAGCCTCGTCCTGAAGCTGAACTGGTTGTGTTAGAGTCCGATAATGAAGTAGAATCTTCTTATAGGTTGGATAGAGAATCTCAACCGTATTTTATCCCCAACCCTGCCTTTTCAAAAACCAAAATAATATCCCGCCTTGTCTACCCTATTGGTGTAATTTTTGAAAAAGTAAAGAGGAATCTCAGAAGTATCTTTGATACCCTCAGAATTGCTGAAAGTTCTGGCCTGAATGACGTCGCTATGAGGAAGTTTTGGAGGATCTTACGCAGAGAATCAGATGCTCTGTTTTTAGAACTTCAGGAAGCCTGTGTAGAAGCTGCTCCACGGCCTCGTGGAATTCTGAGAAGTTATGAAGATTTTTGGTTTGCTCGTCTCGGAGGGAGATATACCCTGGCAGAGAAGCCCTTTGTGGATGAATTGGAAGAAGCAAGACTTGCTGCTGCATTGGAAGCTAACCCTTGCAGGGAGATTGTGGTCTGGATACCTCAATATCCTGTTCTACTTGGAGACTTCAAGACTCTCTTTGACTTTCTGAGGGAAAACCCTTCTAAGGAAGACCCAAGCTTGGTCATTCCAGAAGTTGTTGACCCACCAGAAGTTGAAGGACCTTCTGCCCCTAGGAATCTAGCTGCCATTCTTCAGGCACTTGAGAATGGAGATTCTGAGATTCCAGCTGCAGAATATGAAGATGCTTCTATGCAAGAAGCAGATGTAGAAGATCATGTTGCTGAATCAGTTCCTGTTGAGGAAATCCCTGCAAATGATCTATCAATGGAAGCTACAGATCACAATGCCATCCCGTTGGATAGAAGCTGTGAAGCTTCTTCTGATGAACCTTCCCGTCTTGCAAGGACTCTGGAAGTTCTTCAGAAGAACCAGGATGAGCAAAGCTCAGTCAATGCTGAGTTTAGAGCTTTCATAGAGAAGCAGAATGAGCACAACAATGGGGTTCAAGAGATGCTGGCCAAGATCTTGTCAAGGCTAGGGTCATCTTAGATTGAGTCTTAGTTGTTTTGTTTTTGCTTTTGCTGCATCTGTTTTTGTGCATCTGGTCTTCCTTATCTCCCTGAACTTTTGTACTTCTGTCTGCTTGAACTTCAATGAAAACTATCTTTTTCTTCCATGCGTTTCTTTTTTGTTTTTCATCTGAATCTTTTATGTTTTTGAAGTTATAACAAAAAGGGGGAGAAATATGTGATAAATGATTTGATTTAATCAGTTACTTTACTAACAGAACTTGCAAAGTTCTATGCTTTAAGTTGTGTTGTTGCAGGAATTGAAGATTCTCTTTAATGAACAACATAAGAAGCAACAAGATGAATCAAGTTCTTGGATTCTTGAAGCAAGCTGAGTGCTATGAAGCTTCAGAATCAGAAGCAGAAGCAAGAATGTTCAGATATTCTGATGATAGAATATGATCTGAAACATTATGTCTATATGTTCTGATACATTCTATATGGCTTATATGGCTCTGATACATATTATGTGTACTGAAACATATTTTATGTTCTGATTCATTCATGCTGACTTTTGTCGTTTAGTTTTGTTCTGTAACATTTCAGGATGTAGAGATGCTCTGATGATGCTCTGGTACATTCAACAATGTTCTGATACATTCTAGCATGAAGTGATGAAAGAAGAAATTCAAGCTCTGAAGCTGTCCAAATGGAAGCAGGAATCAGAAGCTGTGAATGTTCTGAAGATCAAAGAAATTCAAGTTCTGAAGCTGTCCGATGGAAGCAGGAATCAGAAGCTGTGAATGTTCTGAGGATCTAGAGAAATTCAATGTTCTGAAGCTGTCCTATGGAAGCAGAAATCAGAAGTCATGAATGTTCTGAAGATCAAGCACTGTGAACGTCTCAACCGAAATAATCAGGGAAGTCTTTTATTATTAAAATTCTTCTAGTATTAATTTCAGGGGGAGATTATTCATCTCAGGGGGAGATTGTTAATCTCAGGGGGAGACATATTCACATGCTTATGCTATAGTTGTGTAATTGTCTTTATCCGTCTGCTATTTTTGATCGCAAATTCATATCATTTATATATGTTTTGGTCATCATCAAAAAGGGGGAGATTGTTAGAACAAGATTTGTTCTGATCAATATTCTTAGTTTTGATGATAACAAGGATATGAATTTTGTGTGAGATAATGTGGTACTCTAATACATTGCAATTTCCCTTTCAGGAAATATATAAAGAGTATGCACAAATCAGCGCTAAGAAGCTTTGTCTCAGAGGGTTCAGCATGCAACATCAGAACATGGTCTAGCAAGACATCAGAAGATGGTCAAGGCAGAATCAGAACATGGGTCTATGGAAGCATCAGAAGAACTTGAGATCAGAAGCAGAAGCACTAAAGTTCTCATGGTATCACGCTCAGAAGCACTTCAAGGTCAGAAGACAAGAAGATGCTATGCACCAAGCTGTTTGACTCTGATGATATTCAAACGTTGTATACACAAACGTCAGATCAGAAGAAAGTACAGGTGGCAGGCTACGCTGACTGACAAAAGGAACGTTGGAAGCTATTAAAGGCAACGTCAGTAGACACAGCGTGAACAAGGCTCGAGGTAGTTGACAAAAGCGTGAAACATTAAATGCAATGCTGTACGGAACACGCAAAGCATTAAATGCTCCCAACGGTCATCTTCTCAAAGTACCTATAAATATGAAGTTCTGATGAGAAGCAAGGTTACCAATCCTGAACAAACTTATTCTGAAAAACTTGCTGAAACGCTGTTCAAATCAAAAGCTCAGAAACTTCATCTTCATCAAAGCTCACTACATTGCTGTTGTAATATATTAGTGAGATTAAGCTTAAACTCTAAGAGAAATATCACTGTTGTGATTATAGCTTTTCAGAAGCATTGTAAAACTCTTAATTGATTACATTAATTTGTAAGTGACTAGAGTGATCAAGTGTTGGTCAGGATACTCTAGAAAGTCTTAGCTTGTGTCTAAGCAGTTGTAATTAGAGTGATCACGTGGTGGTCAGGATACTCTAAGAAAGTCTTAGCTTGTATCTAAGCATTTGTTCCTAGAGTGATCAGGTTGTGATCAGGATACTCTAGAAGACTTAGTCGTGGGTTAAGTGGAAAACCGTTGTAATCTGTTGCGATTAGTGGATTAAATCCTCAGGTGAGGTAAATCACTCCGTGGGGGTGGACTGGAGTAGTTTAGTTAACAACGAACCATGATAAAAATAACTGTGCAAATTGTTTTTATCATTCAAGTTTTTAAACTACACTTATTCAAACCCCCCCTTTCTAAGTGTTTTTCTATCCTTCAAGATAAGCATGTGAACAGGCATCATAGATAAAAACATGTGAACAGGAATCACAAGTAAAACATGTGAACATGAATCACAACTAAAACATGTGAACATGAATCGCAAGTAAAACATGTGAACAGGAATCACAAATAGAACATGTGAACATGAATCACAAATAAGCATGCAAACAAGAATCGCAGATAAAACATGTGAATAGGAATCACAAATATAACATGTGAACAAGAATCCCAAATATAACATATGAGCAGGAATCATAAATATAGCAGGCGAACAAGAATCGCAAATAAAACATGTGAATAAGAATCACAAATATGCACGCGAATAGGAACTGCAGATAAACATGTGAACAAGAATCACATTCAGATAACATACACGTAACATGCATATATGTATGACAAACATATAACAGGAATACATGTGAAGATATGTGAACAAGAATCACAATTAGATAACATACACGTAACAGACATACATGCATGGCAAACAAGTAACAGTAATACATGTGAAGATATGTAAACATGAATCACAATCAGATAACATACACGTAACAGGCATACATGCATGGAAAACATGTAACGGGAATACATGTGAAGATATGTGAATAGGAATCACAGTTAGATAACATAAACGTAACATGCATACATGCATGGAAAACGTGTAACAGGAATACATATGAAGATATGTGAACATGAATCACAATTAAATAATATATACGTAACAAGCATACAGGCATGGCAAACATGTAACGGGAATACTTGTGAAGATATGTGAACAAAAACCACAATCAGATAACATACACGTAACAGGCATACATGCATGGCAAACATGTAACAAGAATACATGTGAAGATATGTGAATAGGAATCACAATCAGATAACATACATGTAACATGCATACATGCATGGCAAACATGAAACAGGAATACATGTGAAAATATGTGAACAGGAATCATAATCAGACAAACATACATGTAACAAGCATACACACATCAGTCGTGTCCTAAACATGCAATATGATGGATGTGTAACAAGCAAACATGTAATGCTAACATACAAAATTAAAGAATATCAATCAAACACAAGAGAGCAACATGCAAGCAATCCATATAGCTTGAGGTGAATCCACTCACTCAAGTAGCACACACCTAACCAAGACATCAACCGTCAATGGTAGGAAAAAGAGGGAGCTTAACCAAGATATCGAGTCATCGAGGTAAGCAAAATGGGGGGGGGGGGGGTAAAGCTCTTAACCATGATATCATGTCATCACAATAAGAAGTGTAAAGGGGGGGGGGTGAGATCGCGTAGCATCAGGGTCGACCAACGCGAGCTAAAGACAAATTATGTGGTACCGATTGCAGGCCCTTTTCCATTTGACCGACACGATAACAAGAGCGCACATGTTCGAAGCCTCAACGCATGACGCGAGCTAAGAATGACTAGAGACTTGATAAACGGGGGTCGATTGCGGACCCTTTTCCACGCCTTCATTGAGGTCTTACAAATGCCTTCATTAAGATCTTACATTGGGGAATGGGGAAGGGCACACCTTCTTTGAGGTCTTTAGCACAAATTTAAACACCCAAGCGAACATAGGAACTGTCTTTATAAAGGTCTTTTAAAACATCATTGCCCACATATAGTAGGGACTCCTAGTCATGCTCATCTAGTCCTACTTCTCATGGAAAAGAAAGCGGTAAAATGCGGAATATCAAAAAGAGATGAGCAATGTACCAAATGGATAATAATCTGTAATAAGCAAGCAATAAAGCAAAGAAACCCGAAAAACTTCACGTAAGTTGTCATCAATAGCAAAGTAAGTCAGAAATCGAAATCCAACATAAGCTTCAAAGCATCAGTGTGAAAATAAATCACAAATGGTGTGTATCAGACACAACCACACAATCTTACTGCATGAAAATACAAGCCAGGAAAAACACACAATAGTGCAAGTTATACATCTCATAGAATGATAGAAAAGATAAGTCGCATCGGAAGCGAACTTGTATCCCATAAATAAAGTGGAACACGAAGCAATCCAATCATAAGATAAGTCGCATCAGAAGCGAACTTGTATCCCACAAATAAAGTGGAACACGAAGCAATCAAATCACAATTGAAAACTTTCTCAAAGTACCTTGCACACCTTAACCAACAAGTTAGTAATAACAAGGCAAATGTAAACAAAGTTACACAATCAATCCACAACTCGAAGCAAAGTATAATTATGAAGAAAAGCATTCCGAATAAGCCTCGGAACAACGACTTTCAAAACCGAACAGCCATGACATCAACACATGAAAGTGAGCAAAAATCAATATGGGAACGAGTAAACTCAATCACAATAGTGCACAAATGAATGATTAAACGCAAGCATGCATTAAATGATTTATCAACATCAATGTACATGTCAAATGAAGTCAACTAACACTATTATAAAAAATTAGGCGCACGAAATGTCAGAACGGAATCACATGAAAATCGCACGGTAGCTTCTAAGAGCATCTCCAATGGTGCAACCCATTTTTGGGTTTTTTATGGGTCCCACTAGCCACATCATCTTAAAATAATTTTTATAATTTTTTTTTAATTGTATAATTCTAAAAAGTTATTATTGGGCCCACAACTTTACCTCATAAACTAATTTGATTGGGTACCACAATTTTTTCATAGTTGCATTGCAATGCAATGGTACTATGATGTGGCATGTCTAGGTGGAGAACTTATTAGAAGGAACTACCATTGGAGATGGTCTAAATGTACCAAGGAACTCAAAAAAGTATATGCCTCGAATTAAGTCCAAGCGCAAGTGCTACTTCTCGACATCGGGAAACAGTGAAACATGAAGAAAAGTCGGCTCAAAAGCGGATAAAAATCACACCGGTATCACAAAATAAGCTAACAAGCTCAAATATCAGATTATCCACAATCAAATCACACCGGAACATGTACTTACCAACACAGGGCAGCGGTGAAACATGTCAAAAAAATCGATCAGAAATCAAACCAAAATCACACCGGTGTCACCAAAAGAGCTAACAAGCTCAAGTAATCGAAATGCACAAATTAAATTGGTGTTTAATGCGCATTTGTGAACTCCGGACAGCCATGCGCACATGTCAATGTTCACATAACAAAGCTATTTGAAAGTGTGATTTTATGGCATAAGAAGTGAACATCGACACCTCACATCACATATGAAGTTCACAAACATCACACAACAATTAAATCCTATCGGTAGCATGATTTTCAATCAATATTCAAATGACGGCATGAACAAAAATCAATTCAAGATACACATCAACACAAGATTTTAAGTTCGAAATTCACCATATCAATTCACAATTATTCAATATCACATTAAGAATCAAGGCATCATGTGAATTCACAAAATCCGGATTTATTAACTCTATGTCTAAATTCAAGAATCACACAAATTCTCTACAAATATAACCAATTTCGGTTTTAAACATCATGACAATTCAAGGATCAAAGTTATATGACAATTATTCTAATCAAAGTCTTGGTTCACAGTCAATTCAACAAAATTCACCTCTTAAGCATTTTATCAAACACCTAAGCTTCAATGATTTCACTCTTGAATTTATGAAATCAATTCAACAATTCTCATCACAATTCAATATCCTCAATTCAAATCTATTCACAATAATTCAAGAATATCAAATAATCAATGTTAGATCAATAGAATTCAAGAATTTTTGCCGGCTAAATCAAAGAGGAGGTCGAATTAAGAGAGAAATCCGGAGAGAGATCTACGATCAGAGCGAAAAATCGGAGGGGAGGGAGCTCGGAATCACGCGAATGAGAACGAACATATATTTTGTGAGTTACAATTTTATTACTAATGGTTTCATTTAGTATGCAGATGCTATGTTATAAATCTTATACAGGATTCATCAGAAAAAGTGTACAACAACTATATCCAAAAGACTAACAAAGCTAAATATCATTATCAGATGTTTTGATCAAGAACACGTCAAACAAGCCAAAGATTACAGATCAGAAATAAGAGAAGCAACAATCAGAGACAAGACTACTCAGAAGAATAAGCAATATCTACATACAACAGTCTCAATCAGAAAGTACATCAGAAGCTGCAAGGAAATAAACAAGAAAGATCAACCGCAAGAAAATTGTGCATGCATCATAAGATCATACAAGTATGAAGATCAGAAGTTCTGAAGCTACAATTTCTGAAGACTACGATACAATGACATATAGCATACAAACAATCAGCTGAAGTCACTTACAAGCTAATAAAGAAACTACAACTCAGCATACAGAATTGAAAGAACTCAAAATCAAGGGAGAGCCATTAGAAACATCATCACATGCAAAACAATTGCAACATTTAAAAGGGAACAACTCCCAAGGCTGAAAGAAGAAGCAACCCACATGCAACACATTGGAAAGAGAAGCCTATTCAAAGAAGCACACCATCAATTGTAGTCATCATGTTGAAGATAAGACTCTTCCAGGAACAACACTTGTCATTAAAGGATCATACGAGACATAGCTTTCAAGGCGACATTCAAACAAGTATCAACGACTAGATTTCAACGGCAACATACCAAGCTCTATAAATATATCAAATCTTCAGACTTAAAGGTATGTGTTCCAGTATGTATCTGAGTATGCATCTAGAATGAGCATCAAAGTATGTATCTAGGATACATCTACAGAGTAAAGATCAAGAAGTAATTCAAAAGAATATTTGTAGTGAGAAACTGATCATGAAAATATGAAAGAAGAAATCTTAAAGACATGTATTAGAAGTTACGCAAGAGGCAACATACATGAAGTGTATGATGGATAAAAAATGTTATTATCATATGCCTTCCAGAAGTTGAGGTCTAGAGAAGACAAACAGTCTCTGCTAAATGAGCAGCATGCGTCACAAGAAAGCTAAGTATTACACTTACTAAAGATGCATCAAAAGTAGATGATGAAGACAAAATCAAAGGATATGAGAGCTGCTGCTCCTGATGTGATTCTGAGAAAGAAGAAGAAGATATTTCTGAAGAAGCAATCAATCCCTCGTGCAAATGCTCAACATATGCTTAATCAGAATTAAAGGAGATGGTCTTACAAGAAGGAGTGATTGCTCAAAAACTTCAACCTCCATATTCAAGGAAAGAATTAAAGAAGCATATTTACATAAGAGTTGTTGCTCTTAAACAGCTTAAAGAAGAACAAAGATGAAGATCAGATTGAAGAAGCAATCATCAGGAGCAAATATTCTAATTCAGATTATCAATCAGAAAAGCGAATGTCTCATCTAGAAGCTGAAGACAAGAAGACTGCAAGACGTAAGTTTCTTGTATTCAAAATGTAAAACACATAGAGTTATTGCTCATAATATGTAATATCTTAGAAACTTCTGATAGAATGTTTAGACACCAGAAGTGACTTCAAGTCAATGTGTCTTAAACTGATGAACTTAAGATTAGGAGAAATCTGCTTAGCCAAGAAGCACTCATGTAATCTCCAGAAGATAAATGAACGTTATATCCTGCTGGGATCCCTGCATGGTTCATTATTAGAAGTTAGTCACAGTGGTTTGCTGTGCAGGGTTAGTCACAACAAGTTGGTTGTGCATGGTTAATCACAGTGGGTAGACTATGAAGGGTTCCTGAGTCAATGGACGTTATATCTCGCGGAGATCACTGAACGGGTCATGGTCCAGATGGTTAGTCACAGCAGTTGGCTGTGCAGGTTGTTAGTCACGACGGAGGATCGTGCGGATGTAATCATGATTTGGTTATAGTGGATTAAGACCTCTGCTGAGAGGCAAATCACGTGAAGAAGGTGGACTGGAGGTGGCCTTAGTTAGAAGGTGAACAAGGATAAAAATGAATGTGTCTTTTACTTTCTGCTCATGTTATTTTAACTTAGAACTTCCAAGCCTTAATCAGCATAACTATACTGAACATGTCAGAAGTTCTGATATCCATTAGAAGTTAAAATGAACATCATATTGGTTATGCAGTTCTACACTTCATGCTTCCGCAACATCAAAGCATAATCCAATAGATGAGTAAACAAAAGAAAGAAAAGACGTTAATGGAAAGAAAGGGATTTTAAATTGATAAAGAACACAATTCAATCCCCCCTTTCTTGTGTTTTTCTTTTCCTTCAATTGGTATCAGAGCATGGCTCTGTATTGATCTCAAGATCAAACACTTAACCGTGTAGAGAGATCCATAAGGAGAAAACCAACACTGAGTTGAAATCAAAATCAAATTCAAAACACTCAATATGATCAGAATATGTCAAGGCCAAGATCTCAAGATTTTGCGCACATCATCAACACACCAAAAGGAGTTTTAGAATCAACAAAGAAATATTCGACAAGGCTCAAGACATCAGAAAGAAGAATATGCGCCCAATGGAAATAATCAAAGATAAATAAGTGTAGCTGATTTAAGACAAGAGATCATCTCAGAATCATCAGCACCAGTCAAAAGAAGAAGATAAGGAAGAACAAGATTGTAGGAATGAAGACACTTCAAAAATCAGAAGAAAAAGCTTTCTACTTCAGAAGATACTCATGCTCAAAAGGAAGGATTACCTTCTATGACGGCCAGATCTTTCTAAACATTACCTCCTTACCATTATGTGTACATATGTGATTACTTGTTAAAATTTCCCTTATACATTATTTAATGCATTTATCATGTCTAAGCGCTCTCATAAAAGATTTTTGTATAGTCACACTCACCTATCTTATCTTCAACTCTGCTCCCCATATAACCTAGATAACTTGCAATAGGATAGTTATAGTCATCTACCCTCAGTCAAACTAGGTCCTAATGTATGTCAGTATCAATCATCTGTTTATGCATAAAATGACTAAAGCCTTATAAGTGGCATCAGAATTTTGTCTCATCATAACTAACATTTCTTTACATATACATATCTAACCTAAAACAACTATCATCATAATCTCTCATCCTCCCAAATCAAAACTCTTCAAAATCCCTTCCATACCCATCAAACATGTCATCAATGACTTACCGTGGAGATTTAAACTATCTAAAAGTCATTATTGAGAA
Organism: Vicia villosa; assembly: GCF_029867415.1. NCBI lineage: Eukaryota > Viridiplantae > Streptophyta > Magnoliopsida > Fabales > Fabaceae > Vicia > Vicia villosa. The sequence continues at coordinate 115,755 of NW_026705609.1, forward strand.
GGATCCAAACCTTGCTTTCCTCCTACAAGATGCTAGAGAATTCATATCAAGTTTTCAAGTTCAAAATTGGGCAAATTACTTCACTATGCTTCGAGGTCCTGTTTACCCTATCCTGGTAAAAGAATTCTGGAAATTTTCCAGAATCAGTGATGATGAAAGCACCATTACCTCTGAAATCTTTAAACTTCCCATCCTTGTTACCCTTTCATCTGTTGTCAAAGCAACAGGATGTGTCTCCTCTAGAGTCACTCTTGAAGAATTCCAATCTGATTTAAAACTAGTTGAACTCTTCAAAATCCTGTTCAATGATTCATTTCCTTATGATCCAAATAAACCTGAAAATCTTCTTCATTATCCAAAAATCTGGTTCAAATTCATCTTAACAAATCTTCGTCCTAGAATGGCAGTCAGGGATGTCCTGACCCACAGTGACCGAGTATTGGTCTTTCTTTTATCGTACCACCATAGGATTAACCTTCCTAGAACAATCTTCAGTCATCTTAAAGACACCATCACCATGTCTAGAAATCAGGATCACTTTCACATACCTTATCGAGGATTAATTTCTCTCACGAAGAAATCAACGAAGAAGCTCAAATTAGAATGTGCTAAATCAGGATCAGTAGAACAAGAAGTGTTTAGTTAAGTCTAGGATTGCTACCTTTTAGTAATCAAATTTGTACTCTATGTTCTTAAGTAAAATTAGTGATTAAATTATTCCTGTCAGATTATTACTAGACTCATCTTTTTAAAAATTGCACATTCTTAGAAATAACAAAGGATCTCAATGATTGCACTGCTTTAAAGAAAATTTCATATCAAAATATCAAAGCTTACATATTTCAACCCAGAAAGAAGTAGTCAATCAGAAGTAACTGAAATTAATTTTAAGTCTTCATGAAAAATATAATCATTTCCAAAATCGGCTTAACTACTAATTCGGAACACTTCTCAAGAAGTAAAATCATAAGTTCACACGATTGCTATCTAGGAACCATGATTAGAATAAGTGGCTTGCCTGTCCTCATAGTCTGAACATTTATTGTGTTGATACCTCAAGAGTCATATATCTCCTTGGAAACCACTCCCAGTAATGATAAACTCTAGTGTCTAGGCAACCTTCTCGTAGCTACCCCCAAAAACAAGCCAAAATGTCCATTACACTTCCCGTTTACTGTAACACCCACTTTTATATCCCAAAATATTTAACATAAAATCAGAGAATAAGCATGCATATAATACAAAAGGGCGTCACATCGAGTTTTCAAAAACTAAAAGCTTTTAAAAACCGACAGCATTTATCCACAATACACACCACACCTGGTCATTTCAGATAACACCTAACATTTAATCATAATTCATTCAGAATATGCATTCACAACGGAAAATACTAAATACTCATGTATTTCATAAAATGATTCATGTCCCATACCATTATCATATCTCAATAGTCATCTCAACTTAAAATAAACCATAATCAGAATATTTGGCTTGAAAGCCTCTCAAACAACAAGTAGCCAAATAACAAGTGCACAAGTTGTAACATAATACATAACCAAATAGAAACATGAGTTCAACACGCCTAGTCTACCCAGTGTTACATGACCAGAGCATTGACTCGCTACTTCATCGTCAAACAAACTCGGAAGCTCTTCGACTAAATCTCGTACGAACTACTAATCGCCAGAACCTGCATTTCGCCAAACAAGGGAACCATTAAAACAGAAGGGTGAGAATACAAATCATTATGAAGAAAGTATAATAAGATACAATAATTCAATCAACAGTTATAGGAATTCATCACACTTATATAACCATGTAAATAATACTAACCAACATTTATTTCACATGTTACAAGCATACATCAAAACTCAAGGAGTATAATATTAAATTCCAATACTATATTCCCAAATAATACACATAACTATAATTATCACATAATCATATATTTTACCAAGTCATGTGTCCAAACATCACCAAATCCAATTATCACATCTCATGTACACATAACAATCACATAAATGCATATATTAAAACACCACATAACCTCAATGTGACTCAATGCAAAACATGTGACTCAATGCATGTGGTACCCAATGTGGACCCAAAGTTCCACCGCTTCCGATTCATATAGAATCTAGCCACGCTTCAGATCTGGACAAGATCGAAGCCACCAAATGTAAACATATAGTTTACCGCTTTCCGAATTCACTCTAGAATCCAAGCCACTTCCGATTTGGACAAGATCAAAGCCACTATGCATGTTTCCAATTAAGGATCAACGTAATCTACGTCTATTTCCATTCAAGGATCACTGTCTAATACCATGTGAACCCACTATTTCACCGCTTCCACAATAAAGCCGACTATGCCATGAATGAATGTACAATTACCAACCAATTATGCAATTAAGATCATCTCTACCATCTTAACATTCCACATATCAGAATAATTCAACTCGATGAATTATCACCAATTGTACACAACATTCACAACACATACATTTCATTCACATATAAAAGGCCAATTAATCAATTACGATTCACAAAATCCAATTAACACTAGTATCCATACTATCTCATGTCAATTCACATTTACCACATATATATGAATATACACCTTATCAAAACAACATCATTGGCATAGCAATATATTATTCTCGACATAAATATTCAAGCAAAAAACACAATTACGGATAAATTCTCAAAATATCGTAATTTACCGATAAACCGAATAAGTTATCCAAGTCAAACATAATCTGATTAAATAGACTCATCGCAATTAATTCAGTTATTAGTTTAACCAATTAATATCAAACTATATTAATTTAATTCACTTCTATTTCTATTCCATTTTCACTTTCTAGCATTCTATTGCTCAAGACAATTTTTATTGAAAAGAATATCGCGCTAGCTTTCTAACGCTTCGAACGGGGAGTCAAACGGAATTACAGTGCAAAATATATGATTTGTTAAAGTTTCAACAAAAATGTAACACCGACATCCTAAATTGACAACTCTAAACATTCTATTGACAATTCTTTATCTATACATTTATGTTTATTTTTAATTAACTCTACTTATTAACATTAAAATTCAATATATATTACAATTCTCAAAATATCTTACTGATGCATGCTTTATTCTATCACCATAACTAGCTCATAAATTGGAATGAGTGCACTAGTTTGCTATACCTTTCATAACCCCTCTAAGCATGTGCTACACACCTAAACACTATTTGTTAGACGCTGGCCTTAGGATCTAGAGGGGGGGGGGGGGTGAATAGATCGTTCACAGTTTTACGGATTTAAACGAATTTTCAGCGGAAGTGATTCTGAATCGACTCGCGTCTATTCCAAACCACTATCGAAACGATTATATATGTGTTTAACAACCAGTCAAATACTTGAGTTGAATGATAAGAGTATATGTTGCAGAATCAAAACGTTTCTCTTATTGAAAATCAGATTAACTTTTTGTATGATGGACAATGTTTGCAATGCAGTAAGAGTGATAGAAACAAATATACAAACACTTGGTGATAATGATCAAATTGAAGGTAATTCAATGTGTGGTGGATTGTGATGTTTATGTAAGTACTTAATTTACAATCTTAACACTCGAATCATTGATCAATTTGCTATTATAACCAAATATGAACAGAATGTAAATGAAAAGGTAAAAGCGACAAGAACACGATATTTGTTTAGGCAGTTCGTCGATCGTCCTCGCTACGACTACGTCTGCCCCCAATTCCAAATTGAAATTGGGTAATCTTTCATTAATGTTGAAAGTAGTATATACAAAGAAGATAACAAAGCGATAAACGATAAACCAATTATGTCGATCCTTTGAATCTTCTTCCCCCTTAATCTTGAGTCAGATCAAGGTTATCCAAGAGCTTCACTTTGATTCCCTTCTGCAGTGTCTTGATTCCTTGAACTCCCCGTTCCTCAATCGTTACACTCAGCCGAATCCTCAATGAACGCCTCTTGATAAAAACCCCCAAGAACCACCCGTCGTGGAGGACAAAACCCGCAGATTTTATTCACCAACAAACCCCACAGACCTTCACCCACTAGGAATCTTCAATTCCGTTCCATGGATGTTATCGAACTCATCACTAACCCGCAACACAATATATATGATTGCATAACAGTTGGAGCCAAGAATAACTGAATTTTGGACTTTCTTGATCAATTAGGTCGACCTCTTGTAGGGGTTAGGTCAACCTAGCAGTGCTTGCTGAAGTTTGCTCCCAGTTAGGTCGACCTGTTGAAGGAGTAGGTCGACCAGAATCCTCTTCTGATGCGTTCTGGGAACATTTTCTCAGATTAGGTCGACCTAGTTGTTATGTAGGTCGACCTAGCAGACTGATGTGAAGATTTCTTTATTTTACGTCGACCTAAATGGTCTGTGAGTCGACCTAGCAGCAGTATATGGATTTTTCTTCATTTTAGGTCGACCTGGGTTGACAGTAGGTCGACCTAACTGCTGATTTTCTGCATTTTTCTTGTTCAGCTTGTGTTGAGTCGACCTTTATGCATAGTAGATCATCCTGTGCTTTCATGAGTGATTAAATGCTTTGCTTTTCCGATTCCTTCTTGTTGTTTGGATGCTCATTTGAGTTTGCCATAAATCAAAAACATCTTTGAGTGTAATCTTGTATTCACATGCTCCCCCTTTTTGATGATGGCAAACCATTAGTCGAAGCTTTGGTGGTAGGTGATAAAGACTCAACAAAGCTCCCCCGTACACTCAGCATCTATCTCTCAACAAGTCAATCTCTTAACGCAGCTCCCCCGTACACTCAGCATCTATCTCCCCCTTTGTCAACATCAAAAAGAGATACAACGAAAATAGAAGAGTAACGAGAGAACCATAGATAAAATGCTAGCATTCATAAAAGGTGGTCAGTTATAGCATGAGAGTCAAATGAGCAAGAGCGATATATGTATGAAGTCACTATAAGCATGTTAATTGATAGCATATTATAGTATCAATAATATTTTTGGAAGTGAACAACAATAACATTACCGCTTTCTCAACTTTAATGGCAGCCTTTAATCTATGTGGAATGACGCCTGGCTAGATGATGAACTAACTTTATGCTAAGAAAAATGTTAGCAAGAGAGAACATATAGATATATATATAAAGTAAAGGAATAATATTAAGATAGAACAAACGTAATTAGCCCAAATTAGAGATATCGAGTATCCCTAATTCCCTACGAATGTTGAAGTATTGCTCCGTTGCTAGAGGTTTGGTGAATATGTCAGCTAGTTGCTTCTTGCTTTCTACATGTTCAAATGTAACGTCTCCTTTTTCTACATGATCTCGTAGAAAGTGATGTCTTATTTCAATATGCTTGGTACGTGAGTGTAAGACAGGATTTTTACTCAAGTTTATGGCACTTGTTTTATCGCACATGATAGGTATGCGATCAAGCTTAATACCAAAGTCAAGAAGTTGTTGCTTGAGCCATAATATTTGTGCACAGCAGCTTCCAGCAGCTACATATTCTGCCTCAGCAGTAGATAATGCAACCGATACTTGTTTCTTGCTATGCCAACTTATCAAAGAATTTGAGAATAGATGACACGTTCCACTTGTGCTTTTTCTATCGGATTTGCAGCCAGCAAAGTCTGAATCTGAGAATCCTACCAAATGACACTCATTTCCCTTTGGATACCATAGGCCATATGTAGTAGTTCCACGTAAGTATCGCAGAATTCTTTTGACGGCTTTCAAGTGAGATTCTTTTGGACAAGATTGATATCTTGCACACATACACACACTAAACATGATGTCTGGTCTTGAGGCAGTAAGATACAATAGTGAACCTATCATACCTCGGTATAATTTTACGTCAACCTCTTTACCTTTCTCATCTTTGTCTAGATTGGTATTTGTTGCCATAGGTGTGTCAATTTCTTTTGCTTCACTCATTCCAAATATTTTGAGCAGCTCCGTACAGTATTTAGTTTGATTCACAAACGTTCCATGACTGAGTTGCTTGATTTGTAGGCCAAGGAAGAAATTTAGCTCACCCATGAGACTCATCTCAAATTCACTCTGCATAAGCTTAGAAAAATCTTTGACAAGTTTTGCATTAGTCGACCCAAATATAATGTCATCTACATAAATTTGGACTAAGAGAATATCTTTATCTTTTCTTTTAATAAAGAGAGTAGTGTCAACTTTACCCCTAGAGTACCCTTGACTAAGGAGAAACTTGCTCAAACGTTCGTACCAAGCCCGAGGGGCTTGTTTAAGACCGTATAGAGCACGTTTCAGCTTATAGACATGAGTTGGGTACATGTAATTCTCAAAGCCGGGTGGCTGAGCAACATAGACTTCTTCATTTATATAGCCATTTAGAAATGCACTTTTAACATCCATTTGGAATAGTTTGAAGTCTTTAGAACAAGCATAAGCAAGTAAGAGACGAATAGCTTCGAGACGTGCTACAGGAGCGTATGTCTCTTCATAATCAATACCTTCCTCTTGATTATAACCTTGGGCAACTAATCTAGCTTTGTTTCTAGTAATAACGCCGTTTTCATCAAGTTTGTTACGAAAAACCCATCTAGTGCCAATTACTTGATGATCTCCCGGATGCGGGACAGGGTCCCAAACATTATTCTGCTTAGAATAGGTTTAAATCTTCTTGTGATGCAATTTGCCAATTGCACATCGAGTAATGAGTCTTTTGTGTTTTTCGGGTTAACTTGTATTTGTGATGTATCTTATACATTTGTGATGGCCAGGTCACTTACATCTCCTTTGCCAAGTATGGTTCTTCAGTCTGTCTTTATAGGTGACATACCAATAGTGGTATGTCTTCCTTTATGTGTCTTGAGCACCAGCTGTCAAGGAACCACCACCTTTCGGCGATGTCAAGACACTTTTCCTGCAAAATTAATTTAGAGTGGAAGGTCCCCAATCTTCATTGGGTCCTGGATGGTGAGTACACAATTTGTTGCACTTAGGCAACCATTGAAATACTCCTTTAGGAACTAAAATTCTCCTAAATTTGCATTTTTCAATGGTATGTCCCTTTTTGCAACAATAATGACAGGTAATATGATGAGAATATGGAGTTTTGCTAGTTGATACTTTTGGTACAAAAGTGTATTTACTATATAAAGGAGTATACGATCTTTTGAACTTATTTGGATCAACCGCAAAAGTCACTTTTGGTTGTAGAGCCTTGTCTAACTTGGCTTTTAGATCTCTTACTTCTTTTTGCCAAATGTGACATGTCTCACAACCAAACCATGATGTAGGATCTATTTCAACTTGGTCCTTTTGAATGTCTAGCATAAATTGTTTTAAAGCTTCCATATCCTTTTCGGTTTTCTCAACTTTTGATTCAAGATATGAAAATATTTTCTTATTTGAGGCCAAAAGTTTGAAAGCTTTAATTGCATCTCTATGTAATTCTTCAAAAGCAAGTTTTAGTTAAGAATGAGATACCTTATCTACGAGTTCAGGTTTAAGATGACTTACAACTTTCTTTTTCTTGTGTTGATGAGCCATGAAACATAGGTTTGCTGATTCTTCTTCATCGCTTGACGAGCTTTCACTAGATGAATCACTTTCCCATGCTATGTAGGCTCTTTTAGATTTGTTATGACCTTTGCTTTAGTTCTTCTCCTTTTCTTTCTTAAGGTATGGACAATCCGGTTTGTAGTGACCGGCTTTCCCACAGTTGAAGCAAAGACCTTTGATCTTTCCTTTGTTGTCGTCATCTTGTTTGAACATGTTTGATTGCTTTCTATAGTTGATCAAGCCTTTGTCTGAATGTTTTGCTCCATTTTTCTTTAGATATTTGTTGTATCTTCGCACAAACAGTCCCATTTCCTCATCATCGGAGTCTTCGTCATCACTTGTGTCACTATCCTTTGGCTCTCGTTTTGAGGTCTTGGAGCTCGAAGCTTTTAGAGCTATTGACTTCTTCTCTACCTCTTTCTCCATGTTCTTTTCTTTCTTTGTCCTTTTCTCATGCATGTCAAGGCATTTAAGGTGTTGTTCATGTTCCTCTAGTTTACCAAATAGAGTTGTGATGTCTAAAGTGTTTAGATCATTTGCTTCCTTTATTGCTGTAACTTTGGGTTGCCATTCCCTGTTCAAACATCTTAAGATTTTGTTAGTAGCAACTGCATTGGAAACAGGTCTATCAAGAGAATTTAACCGATTTTTCAAATGAACGAATCTCTTCTGCATGTTTTCGATGGATTCACCATCTTCCATGTGGAAGAGTTCGAACTCTTGAGTTAACGTATTGATCCTAGCTAGTTTGACATCATCCGTTCCCTCGTGGGCAACTTGCAATGTGTCCCACATAGCTTTAGCTGTTCTACAATGGGAAACGCGATAGTATTCATCAACTCCTAGAGCTGAGATTAGAATGTTTCTCGCTTTCCAATCGTATCCATATCTCTTTTCATCTTCGGCATCCCAAGTATTTTCTGGTTTTGGAACAACTGCACCAGCTGCATTTGTTATGGTGATTTGAAAGGGACCATTGACAATAGCTGTCCAGATGTTCCTATCAATTGCATTGATGTGGACACACATACAATCCTTCCAATAGCCATAGTTTTCACCGTTGAAAACTGGAGCTCTATTGTGAGCCCCTTTAGGTCCGGAAGCCATCTTTCCAATAAGTGTTTCACGTAGCACGGAATAAACCAGGCTCTTGATGCCACTTGTTAGACGCTGGCCTTAGGATCTAGAGGGGGGGTGAATAGATCGTTCACAGTTTTACGGATTTAAACGACTTTTCAGCGGAAGTGATTCTGAATCGACTCGCGTCTATTCCGAACCACTATCGAAACGATTATATATGTGTTTAACAACCAGTCAAATACTTGAGTTGAATGATAAGAGTATATGTTGCAGAATCAAAACGTTTCTCTTATTGAAAATCAGATTAACTTTTTGTATGATGGACAATGTTTGCAATGCAGTAAGAGTGATAGAAACAAATATACAAACACTTGGTGATAATGATCAAATTGAAGGTAATTCAATGTGTGGTGGATTGTGATGTTTATGTAAGTACTTAATTCACAATCTTAACACTCGAATCGTTGATCAATTTGCTATTATAACCAAATATGAACAAAATGTAAATGAAAAGGTAAAAGCGACAAGAACACGATATTTGTTTAGGCAGTTCGTCGATCGTCCTCGCTACGACTACGTCTGCCCCCAATTCCAAATTGAAATTGGGTAATCTTTCATTAATGTTGAAAGTAGTATATACAAAGAAGATAACAAAGCGATAAACGATAAACCAATTATGTCGATCCTTTGAATCTTCTTCCCCCTTAATCTTGAGTCAGATCAAGGTTATCCAAGAGCTTCACTTTGATTCCCTTCTGCAGTGTCTTGATTCCTTGAACTCCCCGTTCCTCAATCGTTACACTCAGCCGAATCCTCAATGAACGCCTCTTGATAAAAAACCCCAAGAACCACCCGTCGTGGAGGACAAAACCCGCAGATTTTATTCACCAACAAACCCCACAGACCTTCACCCACTAGGAATCTTCAATTCCGTTCCATGGACGTTATCGAACTCATCACTAACCCGCAACGCAAGAATGATTATGTGTAATTGTGTTGGAGATGATGAAGAACGAAGATGAGAAGCGTTTGTGTATCTTTCAGTCGTTGGTGTTGTGTTGAATAATTAACCCTTACACAATATATATGATTGCATAACAGTTGGAGCCAAGAATAACTGAATTTTGGACTTTCTTGATCAGTTAGGTCGACCTCTTGTAGGGGTTAGGTCGACCTAGCAGTGCTTGCTGAAGTTTGCTCCCAGTTAGGTCGACCTGTTGAAGGACTAGGTCGACCAGAATCCTCTTCTGATGCGTTCTGGGAACATTTTCTCAGATTAGGTCGACCTAGTTGTTATGTAGGTCGACCTAGCAGACTGATGTGAAGATTTCTTCATTTTACGTCGACCTAAATGGTCTGTGAGTCGACCTAGCAGCAGTATATGGCTTTTTCTTCATTTTAGGTCGACCTGAGTTGACAGTAGGTCGACCTAACTGCTGATTTTCTGCATTTTTCTTGTTCAGCTTGTGTTGAGTCGACCTTTATGCATAGTAGATCATCCTGTGCTTTCATGAGTGATTAAATGCTTTGCTTTTCCGATTCCTCCTTGTTGTTTGGATGCTCATTTGAGTTTGCCATAAATCAAAAACATCTTTGAGTGTAATCTTGTATTCACACTATTAACACTTCTTAACATAATGTCTCATGACTCTAATATATATAAATGTATTTGTATGCAACTACACCAAATTGTTATGTCTATCGAAACATAAAACATAGTTGCTACAATATGTGCACAGGAATAGAACTCTATTACCAACACTGGTTATAAAACCTACAGTATATATCTGATGAGATCAATTTATGAATTGAAAGGTGGATGCAGGTTATATATTTTTCTCTATTGACGAAGCAATATATATATATATATATATATATATATATATATATATATATATATATATATATATATATATATATATATATATATATATATATATATATATATATATATATATATATATATATATATATATATATATATATATATATATATATATAGAGGTGTCAATTTAAGGGGCCAAGTAATTTAGGCCCCAGCCCCATAATTAAGGGGCCTAAAAAAAATTAATGAATAGTAAGCCCTCAAATACATAGGCCCTAAAGTTAAAAGGCCCCAAAATTTTAAAGAGGGCCATAAGGCCCCAAATAAAATAATTAAAAATTCAAAAAATAATAACTTTTAAATTAAAAATTAAAAAAAGTAAAAAAAATATATATATTAAAAATTATATTAAAAGTAAAAAAAAATATAAAATTATATTAAAAAGTAAAAAAATATATTAAAAAGTATTAAATATTTCAAATTGAATTCTTATGTGACTTGTTAGTATATATATATATATATATATATATATATATATATATATATATATATATATATATATATATATATATATATATATATATATATATATATATATTTGTATGGAGATATAGAGCTCACTTCTATAAGATAGAGGGCTGAAATAGTATCTCTTTGAATCTACAAGTTTTATGTAAAATGGCAAGAAAATGAAACACGTTAATTGTCTAAGGCTATTGTTTGGTTTTGTATGTCTAAGGCTATTGGGTGATGCTTTTAGTTAAATAAATAAACTGGGATGCTCAGTAAACTGGGATTCTCATCTTGGTTTGGTATATATATATTGACCTTTTCTTGAATATCAAAAACAATATACAACACAACATCTTCATTACTGTACAACCTAAGTAGTATTTCAATTTTACAATCAAGTCAAAGAACATGACTTTTCATATCCAGTGACTTTATAAACGTAACAAAACAATTAAAAAATCCATTTCAATTGTGAATCTATGGGTAGAAAATTTAACATTATTATCACTGCATCATTAGACATATAATCACTCTTAGAGGAAATGAGATTCATTATGAAGTCTTTGTGTTTTTTTTAATAAAATAAGGCCCCCTCAATGGGGCCAAAAAAGAATGCATTATGTAAAGGGCCTAAAATTTTAGGCCCCAAAATAAATCTCAATAATTAGGGGCTTAATATATTGGGGCTTTAATGGGGCCAAATAATTAGGGCTTTAAGTTAAGGGGCTTAATTGACAGCTCTATATATATATATATATATATATATATATATATATATATATATATATATATATATATATATATATATATATATATATATATATATATATATATATATATATGAATATGGATGAAAGTAGTTACATGACATGTATAATGTCTTTTGAATGAATTTTGGATATAATAAATTTCTATGAATGAAAGAGTACCAATTTCTATGAAACAGATGCAATTGCTTTAACGTACCAACTTCTATCTTTATGAATGAATAGTGCCAAAACAATTACCTTGGTTTCTAAACATAAGTTTCACCTACAATATTGAAGAATTTTCACCCAATTTATCAATTCAAACACATTTAATCATCATATATTAAGGATTACTCATCAAAACCTAACAATTTCAAAACTATAAAAATTAGGGATTTCAACCTAAATATGTTTCTACCCATTGACCAAATTATACTAACCCATAATAATAGGGATTCTCCCCCTTACCTCTTTGATTCTTCAAACCCTAGCTTGTGTTCTTGTTCTTCTCCTCTTCTCCTCTTCTTCTATTCTCTTCTCAAAAAAATTCAGCAAATGAAAATGAAATGCTATGACTACTCTCTCCCACCTTTACTATCTTATGTCATATTGGGCTTAAAAATAACACCCCTATTTACTTCTAACTCTAATGAATAGGCCTAATGAAATATAATCTCTTAATATCTCTATTTAGTTCAATAAACTAAATAAACACCAATACACACAAAGTTAATTAATTCAATTAATTATTATATCTCATAACAATTAAATAATTATTTAACACACCAAGTAAAATAAATTAATATAATAAAATATATACGGATAAAATCCTCTAATAACTCAATGTCTCATATTTCCGGTCTAATCTTAATTACTCAGAAAATTCTCAAAACGCTAAATATTAACTCATTAATATTTCTAATACTAAAAATATTAAAATTTTCGATTAAATATTGATCCGCTATCCCGAACTAATACCGACTAAATCGTCCCAAAACGCGAAAATTTCAATAAACATCAGAAATGACTAAATTAAGCAAATAATTATTAAAAACACCAAATAATATAATTACTAATATAATTAATAAACATATTAATAAAAATCGGGATGTTACTACTCTCCCCCACTTAGAATATTTTCGTCCTCGAAAATTCAATCGACACAACCACTTCGACACCGAAACCACACTTACTCTCTCCCTATTCATACCAATACAAAACTTTCCACATCTTAAACCATACAAGCTTCCAAGGATGCTACTCCAATACTCGAATGAAATACCATGCAAACACACCGTTCTCTCGATTTCAAACTTAGCAAGTCTCCCCATCGAATAATTCATCTTTATCGAGATAAAATGAGGTCAATTAATCCACAGTGACCCAAATCGCTTCACAATTATTCGATGCTCTTCATCCAAAATTCTCTTTCTCAAATTCGAAACAATTGTGATATAAACTCGATCACGACATCTCATAACACCCTTCTTCTCAATCCAAAAATCACCACCTTTTCCTCAATTAATCAATGTCATCTTGTCAACAAATTTCAAATCCGATTTCTGACCTTCTCTAATCTCATAAAGAATGCCACACGTAAGCTTCAACATACCAAGCTTGATACACGAAGACGTTGCTTCACAAGCCAAACTCAAATCTCTAAATTGTTCCAACAATTCCAATTCTCGAATCATCACACATAGACATATGCAATGATTTCCTACTCAATGCATCGGCTACAACATTCGCTTTTCCAGGATGGTAATTCAATAATCTTTCAAGAATTCCAACCATTTCATTTGCCTCATATTAAACTCTTTTTGTTCGAACAAGTACTTCAAACTGTTGTGATCGCTATACGCATCAAATTTTGATCCAAACAAATAATGCCTCTTAATTTTCAAAATAAATCCCACAGCGGATAACTCACATTCATACGTCGAATCATTCCTCTCATGAACTTTGAGTTGCCTTGAAGCATAAACTACCGCTTGTTGATATCTGCATCAACACACCTAAGCTCGAAATCACAACTCTAAAGAAATTCTCTTCCTTTAACTAAAGCTCACATTCAGAAAACTTCGCATTAAACTTCTTCTCTTTCAACACCGATAACACAATCCTTAAATGCTCAGCATGATCATCTTCACTCTTAGAATCAAAATGTCCTCAAGAAATGTCACCTCATAGAACCTTCTTTCTTCTTTATCGATAAAACAGACGCGACTATACGACTATACACTCAGACAAATGAACCTCTTCTCATATAACTCCTCAACTTGACCCTTCAACTTCTTCCTAGTCGTTTTACACACTACCAAATTAGTAAGACAAGTCTATCTCGTCCAATACGATCTCGTCTCCTATCAACAATAGATTAAGGGTGATCAAGTCCTCAATTTGTCAATAGACAGTCGACAATCATAATGAAACATAAACCTCCATTACTAAACTACAATATCGTTCCTTCAGATCTTGTATTCAAAACCACCTAAACTACCGATACAAAAATCTCTCTTGAGGTTACAATTACTCGATTTAACTCCAAACAACTAATATCAATATTCTCATCAAATTGAACTCACGGAGACAAACTAAGTCAATTCTAAAATCTCTACAAAAAATGCTCAACGAATAATTCAACACACAAAGAAGTAGAACAAAACTCATAGCAAGAGTATCAATAACCATACTTCTACGCGTAACAGATAAAACAAGATCTAATCTCATAGCACAATCCAAAGAATGAAAGTATACGTTGCACTATCATCAATAATAAAGTACGTACCCCAGATTAACCTCTCCTTAGCAGTGGTCTTAGCACCAGACAACGCAAGTACTTTTCCTTTCGCGTGTTCCTTCTTTGGCTTATCACATTTGGTACTAATGTGACCTCGCTCACCACAATTGTAACAAATCGCGCTCGGACCAATTCTACACTTGTGTGCTTTGTGACCAATATTGTTACACTTGAAACATGTCACCGAGTCCTTACCACAATCAACAACACGATGACAATCAACACCACATCTGAAACACTTAAGTGGAGTAGAAGTTCCTCCCCCACTTAGCTTCTTGCCAAAACTAGATTGTTTCCTCTTGTCATCATATGGTTTCCCACGGAATTGTCCTCCTTCTCGTTTCAACTTTAGAAATCTTACATCTTTCTTTCCACGCACATCTTCTGGAAAATAGTTTTCCAAAAATGCATCACGGAAAAGAGTCCAAGTAACTTCCATACCTTTCTCTTCAAATCTTAGCACAGTATAACTCCACCAATCGTCATCTCCTTTCGTCAGCATGTGAGTACCAAACCGTATTTTCCGTACATCAGTACAAATCATGACTTGAAATATCTTCTCAATTTCTCTCATCCATGCTTGTGCTTTGTCCGGTCCATACTCTCCTTCAAAGGTCGGCGGATTGCACCTTAGGAAGTCTCCAAAAGCACGAAACTCATCCTTTCCTCCATAACTGAGACTCTCTTATGGCGCTTGTCCACTCGCACCAGTCCACCTCATCACTGCCTCAACATTAATGTCACCATTCCTTCTTGCAACCATCGTAAACAGCCAAACAATCAGACAAACAGTATTGATTGTGTCAGATACACGAATCAAATACAACAGGATTAGAAAATATTAACGACTATTGACCAACTGGTCGACCATGCTCTGATACCACTAATGTAACACCCCCTTTTATATCCCAAAATATTTAACATAAAATCAGAGAATAAGCATGCAAATAATTCAAAAGGGCGTCACATCGACGTTTTCAAAAACTAAATGCTTTTAAAAACCGACAGCATTTATCCACAATACACAACACACCTAGTCATTTCAGATAACACCTAACATTTAATCATAATTCATTTAGAATATGCATTCACAGCGGAAAATACTAAATACTCATGTATTTCATAAAATGATTCATGTCCCATACCATGATCATGTCTCAATAGTCATCTCAACTTAAAATAAACCATAATCAGAATATTTGGCTTGAAAGCCTCTCAAACAACAAGTAGCCAAATAACAAGTTCACAAGTTGTAACATAATACATAACCAAATAGAAACATGATTTCAACACGCCTAGTCTACCCAGTGTTACATGACCAGAACATTGACTCGCTACTTCATCATCAAACAAACTCGAAAGCTCTCCGACTAAATCTCGTACGAACTACTAATCGCCAGAACCTGCATGTCACCAAACGAGGGCAACATTAAAACAGAAGGGTGAGAATACGAATCATTATGAAGAAAGTATAATAAGATACAATGATTCAATCAACAGTTGTAGGAATTCATCACACTTATATAACCATGTAAATAATACTAACCAACATTTATTTCACATGTTACAAGCATACATTATAACTCAAGGAGTATAATATTAAATTCCAATACTATATTCCCAAATAATACACATAACTATAATTATCACATAATCATATATTTTACCAAGTCATGTGTCCAAACATCACCAAATCCAATTATCACATCTCATGTACACATAACAATCACATAAATGCATATATTCAAACACCACATAACCTCAATGTGACTCAATGCAAAACATGTGACTCAATGCATGTGGTACCCAATGTGGACCCAAAGTTCCACCGCTTCCGATTCATATAGAATCTAGCCACACTTCAGATCCAGACAAGATCGAAGCCACCAAATGTAAACATATAGTTTACCGCTTTTCGAATTCACTCTAGAATCCAAGCCACTTCCGATTTGGACAAGATCAAACCCACTACGCATGTTTCCAATTAAGGATCAATGTAATCTACGTCTATTTCCATTCAAGGATCACCGTCTAATACCATGTGAACCCACTGTTTCACCGCTTCCACAATAAAGCTGACTATGCCATGAATGAATGTACAATTACCAACCAATTATGCAATTAAGATCATCTCTACCATCTTAGCATTCCACATATTAGAATAATTCAACTCGATGAATTATCCACCAATTGTACACAACATTCACAACACATACATATCATTCACATATAAAAGGCCAATTAATCAATTACGATTAACAAAATCCAATTAACACTAGTATCCATACTATCTCATGTCAATTCACATTTACCACATATATATGAATATTCACCTTATCAAAACAACATCATTGGCATAGCAATATATTATTCTCAACATAAATATTCGAGCCAAAAACACAATTACGGATAAATTCTCAAAATATCGTAATTTACCGATAAACCGAATAAGTTATCCAAGTCCAAACATAATCTGATTAAATAGACTCATCGCAATTAATTCAGTTATTAGTTTAACCAATTAATATCAAACTATATTAATTTAATTCACTTCTATTTCTATTCCATTTTCACTTTCTAGCATTCTATTGCTCAAGACAATTTTTATTGAAAAGAATATCGCGCTAGCTTTCTAACGCTTCGAACGGGGAGTCAAACGGAATTACGGTTCAAAAGATATGATTTGTTAAAGTTTCAACGAAAATGTAACACCGACATCCTAAATTGACAACTCTAAACATTCTATTGACAATTCTTTATCTATACATTTATGTTTATTTTTAATTAAATCTACTTATCTATCATATAAGAAAGATAGATGTTCTACCAATTACTTATTTGCCCTTTTCATAAATATTGATCACTAAGACCATCCACGTGTACACCCTCTCTTTTCTCAAATCTACTTTTGTTTTCTTTACTTTTGTTTACTTTGTCACACATTTATTTAAATAATCTATTTTCAACTTTTAATATTATTTTACATTTTCAAAACCTGCAATGTCTTATCATGTTCAGACTTTTCCATATCATGCTCAGACCTTTTCATTTTCTCGGCAAACTCAGACTTTTTCATTTTCTCTACAAACTCAGACCCTGAATCACTCTTATTTTCTCCCTCACACGCCAAATACTCCCAACAATTTACTTTTCTCCCTCACACACCATTTTTATTTTTCTTTCAATACCCATTCCTCAGACCCTAAATCAGTATTTATTTTCATCAATCTTTCGGTTTTGTTATACACTGCTCTAATTTTTCTATGCATCCGGTCCTTCAAACACTATGGTAGATTTTTTGCTATCTCGATCCATTAACATATTTTTACTAAAGATCTGTGGCGTTTCCGATAGTGTGCGATTTTGCGGTGGTAGATCTGCTTTTGCGGCAACGCGTTATGAGCAGCGATTTGTGAGTCATACTTGCTATTTTTTTTATTATACAGAAGAAATGTTGTTTGTGAGAATAAACAAGTGCTGGTAAGTGTTTATATTTTTCATCCAAGTGCAGGTAAGATTTACTTCCTTCATAGAAATTATATATTTTGATGTTGTGGTTGTTTCAATAAAAAATGAGATATAAGTTCTTCCTAAATTCATTAAAGTTGTTCCCACAGTTGAATCTACTTTATTCTCATTTTATATTTTCAGAAGATTTCAAAAGATTTCTAACTTCTTCAAAAGATTATATTTTTAAATGTTCATCCACCTAACAAACTATTTCTGAATTGTGGGTTAGGAAGAATCAGAAGTAGATGCACAAGCAGCAAGATTCATCTTTGAAGTCGATCCAAGTTAAGTCATGGTTCTTTAGTTCAGAAAGGTGTTTCTTTTCACCTCAGGTGAGCTGGTTTCAGAGGTAAAAGATATAAGATAAAAAATTTGGTGGTTCTGATGAAATATAGGTTAGTTGTTTCTTTTGATTTTCTGATTTTAATAATTAACTAACTAAATTTTAGTATGAAATGTCTACAGAAGTGAATGAGAGCTTTCAAGTTGTTGTTGCATTTGATTTTTGGATTTTTGTGATTTTCAATTTGTTGAAAGCATTAAATCTTGGATTTATATGTTTATCTGATTTTGTAAGATGTTGATTCTGGATTATGACTTTGAAATATTTCATGAAATTGAAATGTGATTTTGTATGTGATATTGGATTTTGATTTTGTGAGATGTTCTTCTGAGTTTTGATATTTGTATATTTCATGAAATTTCAAATTTGTCAATGCTTCACATCTTTCATGTTAATGCTTCTAATCTGATATGCAGTGATACTTTTTCCTTATGCAGAGAAATCTTTCATGTTAATGCTTCTGATATGCAATAATACTATTTCCTTACCCAAATAAATTTATGATACAAACCTATTTTCCATATTAATCTAATTGCATTTATTCATTTTTTTTTCACTTCTTTAACATAGACCACATATAGTTTGTGAGTATTTAGAATCATCTACAAATTGAAGATTTGCAAGGTATAGAGAGAATGAGTTATGAAATAAATTTGAGATGAAATTAAACGCATATTTCAGGGTTTGTATTCTTTATCATTTTTTATTTTAACTTAAAAGGACATGGCTTTATAGTTAGATGCGAACCTCAATTTCTGCGATTGTAACCATACCAGACATGTATTTTGTATTCAACTATAAAAGAAATCATTACTTATTACTTTATAGAAACTATAACAAAATTATACTTCTTACTGCATATTTATAATTATTATTTATATATAGCAAATCTACCATATAGCTGTCAACATTTGTGCAGTTTTTGCCGGACAGAAAAATTCAAATTTTAGTAGGAGTAATTTTATATAGCTACTCTAACAGATATTAATTATACTCCCTCCGGTCTCAATTATAAGCAAACATTTAATTTTTAGATTCATTCAACAATCAATGTATTTAGTCTAATAGACTAAATACATTAATTGTTGAATGAATCTAAAAATTAAATTTTTGCTTATAAATGAGACCAGAGGGAGTATTATAGACAAACACACATAATGTTGATAGACATACATTTTATCAAATAGTGAATAAAATAAATATAAATAATCGGCTCATAATTGATCAATTAATAGAGCAACCAATTAATAGATTTAATATCAACTTTAAAAAAAATCTAACATTGAATGAAAATAGAAAATAATAAATAAAATTCAAGAGAAACAAACACATAATCAATAATATTAAAATTTAAATTTATGATACTAAAATTGAAATATTTTATGGCTCTTTATGAAATTTATTATCTACTTTTTCAATATCATTCACTCATAGTTACAAAAAATTTAATCATTATTGTTGTATTTAACTCTATAATTATTATTACTTAAAACACTCTAAAACTTATAACTATTTAAAACTTTTATTTTAAAAATAAAAATAGTTAAAATTAGATGGACACAATATTTTTCTCTAGAAGATAGAGAGATTTTAGAAATAAATACAAAATGAAAAGATCACTATAAATAATAAATTATTTGCATTACAGATACTATTTAATTTCTTAAAAATTAACTTCAAATATATGCACAACCGGATGATTTTTGTAAAATGAAAAATAATTTAAAGATGTTTTTATGTTAAGTTAAAACATCATTTTTTTTAATATAACTATATGGTAGTACTATGTTCTACTATGTATTTAAACAATCATTAAAAATAGATAAAATTTAAACACTCGAGTACTAGTTATCTTTAATTTTTTATTAAATTGCCTTTGTTTTAATAAAAAGTAGATAAATTCAACTTTTATAAATGTTTTAGATTTCATTGATAAGATAAAACGTTCTAACAAAATAAATTGAAGAAATTAAAATTAGGAATTAAACCCCTTCATTTTTTATTTTTCTAACCATAAATATTCTTCTTTTTATTTGTAAATAAAAAAAATTCCAAGATAGAGAAAGGAGTAGGAATATATATATATATATATATATATATATATATATATATATATATATATATATATATATATATATATATATATATATATATATATATATATATATATATATATATATATATATATATATATAAAGTCAAAAGATAGTATACTGTCAGTTTAAATTAAAGATAATTAGTACTCGAGTGTTTAAATTTTATCTATTTTTAATGATTGTTATATATACTTTTTATTTAAACTGATTTACACATTCAGTGCATTTCCTTTTTAAATATATATAAATATAAGAAGTTTATTTAAAAAAATAATTAAATAGATTTTTAAATTGTAACAACTTAAGAGAAAAAAATATTTGCTTTAAAGTTTACCCGTAAAATTAAATCACATATTCTGATGACCTTATTTTTTGATTTGATATTGATTTTATGTAAACTATTACTAGCATGTAACTTGAGATTTTGTTTTTTTAAAATTACATGTAAAATAAAGTGTAAAGTTAAATGATAGATGTATGATGATTAATATTTTAGAATATTTTAATATTGTCTTATTTATCAATTGAAATGTTTTAACGACAACACTCTTAATGTGATTTAATATGTTTTAATAATTTTTTGAACCAATAAAAATATGTTGATTAATTCAAAAAACAGTTGGGGTACAAGGTGACCAAAGGTCCAACCTATCTACACACCTAAGGCATCAAGTATGCAACATCAAGTGTGCGGTATACTCACGGTATCTACGACTATGCCAACTCCTATGTATGATGGCCTCTATAATATTATTTACAATATCTTTGGTATTACTATCTATTCTATTATTAAAACAAACATCATTTCTAAACAGCCAACATTGGTATATAGTCTCGGCAATCGCTATCTTCATAATCCAAGCCTTTTTTCCTTTTCCACTACAGTAGGTGATGAGCCATTGGAGCTCCACGTTCCAAGGAGAAGGAAGGTGATCAACACAAAGCCAGCTTAGAACATTTCTCCAAATCTGATTGAGCTTGCTACAATCAAAGAAAAGGTGATTTATATTCTCAACACCATGGCAGAGGCAGCATCGCACATCACCAATGATCCCCCATTTGGCTAATCTATCTTTAGTTGCCAATCGACGATGACAAGCAAGCCAAAGATAGGTGATAGCCCTTGGCCTAGCCATGTTCCCTGCAATCAAATCATACCAAGCAACAGTATTATGATCATTATATAACACTTTATAAGCACTCCCCAAACTAAACTTCTGAGAGGTAATGCTGTTATTCCAGTAGCTCAGAATGTCATTAATGCGGTCCCTAGCTTTCATAACCCCTTTAATGATCCATGAAGCATCCATGGTTACCTCAATGTTCATGAGATTTTGCTTCTTAATGAAATACGAGTGCATCCACTTCACCCATAGGCAGTCCTGTTTTTTACTCAGATTCCATAGAAGTTTGAGCATGGTTACTTGATTCCACATTTCCAGATTGATAATTCCCATCCCTCCATATTTGATTGGCTTGCTCACATTTCCTGTTTTAATAATTATTATTATTATCATTTTTAACATGTTCCAATTTAATAAATTTATAATAAATAAAATTTAATAAGGACTGAAAGATATTAAACTATTAATAATTATATTTATCTTTTTATTTGGTACACAAACTAAGAGAATATAAAATTTGATAATTAATTTTTTTTATTAATATGATGAAGCAGATTGTTTCTTCAAAATTATCACATAAAGACAACATTAAATTTTATTTATATAATTTTTTATTTAGTTTAATTTAAAAACATAAAATAATTTTAAGGTCAATAATTTTTGTGGTAGAATAAACTTATCCAACAAACATTCTTATTTAAGTAAATAATTTTATAACATATTATTTTTAATAAATATTTTTTACAATTTTAGATTTTAAAAATAAAATAATATATAAGAAAATATTCGCTTCTAAAATGAAATTAATAATATTTTTAAAATTAGTTTTAGTGTATAAAATGTGATGCAAAAATAAGATTGTGTTTTACTAAACATTTTGTACACGAAAATATGAAGTTATTGATCGAAATATTGATTATTAACGGGACATGAAGTTACTAATCAAAATATTTATTATTAACGGGACATGAAGTTACTGATCAAAATGTTTTTTTTAAGGTACATGGGGACATGAAGTTATTGATCAAACTGATATTTGTACACAGGAATATGAAGTTATTGATCAAAATATTGATTATTAACGGGACATGAAGTTACTGATCAAAATATTGATTATTAACAAGGCATAAAGTTACTGATCAAAATATTTTTTAAGCTACACGGGGACATGAAGTTATTGATCAAACTAATATTTGTACACGGAAACATAAAGTTATTGATCAAAATATTAATTATTAACAGGACATGAAGTTACTAATCAAAATATTTTTTTTAATAAATTATATATTTAATTATTATTTTTTCACGGATAACCAGATATTTCTCTATTAAAAAATATACATCTGAAATAAATGTCCGTCCCGTACCAGAACCCGTGCGAACGCACGAGTTTGTTACTAGTTAACATTAAAATTCAATATATATTACAATTCTCAAAATATCTTACTGATGCATGCTTTATTCTATCACCATAACTAGCTCATAAATTGGAATGAGTGCACTAGTTTGCTATACCTTTCATAACCCCTCTAAGCATGTGCTACACACCTAAACACTATTAGCACTTCTTAACATAATGTCTCATGACTCTAATATATATAAATGTATTTGTATGCAACTACACCAAATTGTTATGTCTATCGAAACATAAAACATAGTTGCTACAATATGTTCACAGAAATAGAACTCTATTACCAACACTGGTTATAAAACCTACAATATATATCTGATGAGATCAATTTATTAATTGAAAGGTGGATGCAGGTTATATATTTTTCTCTATTGACGAAGCAATATATATGCATATGGATGAAAGTAGTTACATGACATGTATAATGTCTTTTGAATGAATTTTGGATATATTATAAATTTCTATGAATGAAAGAGTATCAATTTCTATGAAACAGATGCAATTGCTTTAACGTACCAACTTCTATCTTTACGAATGAACAGTACCAAAACAATTACCTTGGTTTCTAAACATAAGTGTCACTTACAATATTAAAGAATTTTCACCCAATTTATCAATTCAAACACATTTAATCATCATATATTAAGGATTACTCATCAAAACCTAACAATTTCAAAACTATAAAAATTAGGGATTTCAACCTAAATATGTTTCTACCCATTGACCAAATTATAGTAACCCATAATAATAGGGATTCTCCCCCTTACCTCTTTGATTCTTCAAACCCTAACTTGTGTTCTTGTTCTTCTCCTCTTCTCCTCTCTTCTCAAAAAAATTCTGCAAGTGAAAATGAAATGCTATGACTACTCTCTCCCACCTTTACTATCTTATGTCATATTGGGCTTGAAAATAACACCCCTATTTACTTCTAACTCTAATAAATAAGGCCAATGAAATATAATCTCTTAATATCTCTTTTTAGTTCAATAAACTAAATAAACACCAATACACACAAAGTTAATTAATTCAATTAATTATTATATCTCATAACAATTAAATAATTATTTAACACACCAAGTAAAATAAATTAATGTAATAAAATATATACGGATAAAATCCTCTAATAACTCAATGTCTCATATTTCCGGTCTAATCTTAATTACTCGGAAAATTCTCAAAACGCTAAATATTAACTCATTAATATTTCTAATACTAAAAATATTAAAATTTTCGATTAAATATTGATCCGCTATCCCGAACTAATACCGACTAAATCGTCCCAAAACGCGAAAATTTCAATAAACATCAGAAATGACTAAATTAAGCAAATAATTATTAAAAACACCAAATAATATAATTACTAATATAATTAATAAAAATATTAATAAAAATCGGTATGTTACATTTACCACTATACATCTCTCGTATCACTCAACCACTCATCTCACAGCCACATTCTCTGAAGCATCTGTCTTTTTCAAGAAAAACCAACCATCATGTCCATTCAAACCTTTCATGGTGATGAGGACCTGCTAGAAGTCCTGGTTGAGAAGCAACGAAGAAACTCATCTGATGAATACTTTCTCCACAAGGTATTTGCTATCAAAGATGATTCTGGTACAAAGAAATCCTTAAAAAACCTGTTTATCCAAACCTGGTCAAATATTTCTGGCTACATGCATCACTCAGCAGTGATGGAAGAAGCATTTCTGCTAGTATACTCAGTTTCAGAATCGTTATCACCAAATACTCCATTGCTAATGCAATTCTATGCAATTTCATGTCCAGTACCCTCAATTCCTAAGGCTTCCTGCTCCTATAAGAAGGTATTAGAACAATCCGTAGAATCTAAAACCCATGTGCAGAATCTGGTCTACCTTCATATCTTCAAACCTAGTACCAAGAGGAACCTGTCACAACATTCTATCTGCAAGAAACAGACTTTTAGCTGTAAACTTTTGAAGATGTCATAGGTTTGATCTTCCAGCCATTATCTTCACACATCTAAAGGAATCAATTATGTTCTCTCGAAACTCTCAGGACAAATGCTACATACCATACGGAAGAGTTCTCTGAACTCTTTGAAGAAGCCGGAATCCTGACTAGTCTTCGACAAGCTGAGTTTACAACCACTGACATAATGCGTAGCTATAGATGTGATGAATTTACGTTTGACTATTCTCAATTGTAATATGTGTTGATGTTAAATGAAAATATTTTTATTCTCTAATAGTCTTCTACAGATGTTAGTTGATTATCTTAGGGGGAGATTTTTAAAAACATTAGAAAAGCTGAATCCAAACAAATAGGGTTACTTAATTCAGGGGGAACCTTAAACCAGAAAGTAATTCATAGGGATATCTAGCTCAGGGGGAGAAAAGAGAAAAGAAATAGATCTTTATCTTTGATAAATCAGTTCCTATATTAAAACAGAGAAATTATTCCTAAGTCTAATTCTACCCTCTTAAACGCTTTTTGATAATAACAAAAAGGGGGAGAAAGAGTAGTACATTTTGAAGAAAATTAAAGTTTCTTGATTAAACATGAAAAATGAGATTAAGTTTACTTACTTAACTATTATCCTCTCATAAAATTGTTCCATCAAAATACATGGTTTTTGTTGTCATCAAAAAGGGGGAGATTGTTAGAACAAGATTGAGAATATATGTTCAGAATCTGGTTTTGATGATAACGAACATATATTTTGAGAGTAACAATT
Source organism: Vicia villosa (assembly GCF_029867415.1). NCBI lineage: Eukaryota > Viridiplantae > Streptophyta > Magnoliopsida > Fabales > Fabaceae > Vicia > Vicia villosa. Next base: position 141,482 of record NW_026705609.1, read on the forward strand.
ATATTACTAATGGTTTCATTTAGTATGCAGATGCTATGTCATAAATCTTATACAGGATTCATCAGAAAAGTGTACAATAACTATATCCAGAAGACTGTCAAAGCTAAATATCAATATCAAATGTTCTGATCAAGAACACGTCAAACAAGCCAAAGATTGTAGATCAGAAATAAGAGAAGCAACAATCAGAGACAAGACTACTCAAAAAATAAGCAATATCTAAATACAACAGTCTCAATCAAAAAGTACATCAGAAGCTGCAAGGAAATAAACAAGAAAGATCAACCACAAGAAAACTGTGCAAGCATCAGAAGATCATACAAGTATGAAGATCAGAAGTTCTGAAGCTACAAGTTCTGAAGACTACGATACAATCACATATAACATACAAAAAATCAGCTGAAGTCACGTACAAGCTAATAAAGAAACTACAGCTCAGCACACAGAATTGAAAGAACTCAAAATCAAGGGAGAGCCGTTAGAAACATCATCACATGTAAAACAGTTGCAACATTTAAAAGGGACCAACTCCCAAGACTGGAAGAAGAAGCAACCCCCATGAAACGCATTGGAAGGACAAGCTTATTCAAAGAAGCACGCCATCAACTGTAGTCATCATGTTAAGGATAAGACTCTGCCAGGAACAACACTTGTCATTAAAGGATCATACGAGACAGAGCTTTCAAGGCGACATTCTAACAAGTCTCAACGGCTAGATTTCAACGGCAACATACCAAGCTCTATAAATAGATCAAAGCTTCAGACTTAAAGGTATGCGTTTCAGTATGTATCTGAGTATGCATCTAGAATGAGCATCAAAGTATGTATCTAGGATACATCTACAGAGTAAAGATTAAGAAGTTATTCAGAAGAAAATCTGTAGTGAGAAACTGATCATGAAAATATGAAAGAAGAAATCTTAAAGACATGTATCAGAAGTTACGCAAGAGGCAACATACATGAAGTGTATGATGGATCAAAAACATTATTATCATATGTGTCATACATGAATTCTACGGCAGATATGTTCCGGAAGCCTGAACCCTGGATGATCTGAATTCTACGCCAGAAACGTTCCGGAAGCCTGAACCCCGGATGTTTTGAACTCTACCACAGATATGTTTCGGAAGCCTGAACCCCGAATGATCTGAATTCTACGACAGATATGTTCCAAAAGCCTAAACCTCGGATGATCTTAATTCTATGACAGATATGTTCCGGAAGCCTGAACCCCGTATGATCTGAATTCTATGCCAGAAATGTTCCGGAAGCCTGAACCCCGGATGTTCTGAAATCTACGACAGATATGTTTCGGAAGCCTGAACCCCTGATGATCTGAATTCTACGACAGATATGTTTCGGAAGCCTGAGCCCCGAATGATCTGAATTCTACGACAGATATGTTCCAGAAGCCTGAACCACGAATGATCTGACTTCTGCGACAAATATGTTCCGGAAGCCTGAACCCCAGATGATCTGAATTCTATGATAGATATGTTTCCGAAGCTCGAACCCCGAATATCCTTGAATCTCTATGCCAGATATACGTTTTGAAGCTTGAACCCCAAACATTCTAAAGATCTATCATATACGCACCCTGGGAAGCATGACCCCCCAGATTGCTGACAAGCATCTCAGTTAGATGGCATCTCTAAGCCCATCTCAGACAATTCTCTGTCAACCTCCGGATGGCATCTTTAAGCCCATCTCATACAAATATCCCTGTCTCAGCAAGGGCAAATTTATGGGTATTTTAGTGTTCAATCCTCTACCACCTTCAGACTCCGATAGGCACACAGGCCAATCTACATCCTCAGGTTTAAGAAGATTGAACAGGGGCAGCTGTCATACCCCAAAATTTTCCTATTATAGTTCAAGACAATTGGTCTCCTCATACTCAAGTATCCAAGGTTTTCACCAGATAAAAGTGTCTCCAAAGTGACATGGCCCAAAAATTAGGGTTGTGATTCTTTTCAAGGAAACTGAACTTCTAAGGCTTCAAATGGACTTCATGGTGTCCCATAGGACCCAAGGTATCCTCATACCAAAATTCAAAGCTTTGAATCACAAGATTGCTCATGCAACAGCACAGATGATCAACAGTCGACTAGTTCAAACCTAAAAGTCAACTATGGTCAAATCACAACCAAAACTACTGATCTTTTATCAACATCAACCTCTTGAAGTATTATTCATCATTTGATCAAGGGTTGATCATGATTCATCAAGGAGAGTTAAGAAATCATCAAAGTCCAAGTTACTAAATTAGGGTTTTAAGGAGAAAGTCAACTGAACTTTGACTGATCATATCTCCCACATGGTCCATCAGAAATTTCCCAACCAAAGCTCATTCTCAAGTAAATTAAATTCCCTACAACTTTGATGTTGGGCCCAAGGTCAAGAAATGCTTCCGCATAAAAGATATGAGCCAAAACATTACAGGTCCTTCTAAAAGCTCGCAAAAAGCAGTTTTCTCTCACAAGCTATATCATCAAGATAAAATCTCCAAATGCAAAAAAGCTTCCAAAGTAGCTTGTAAAGGACATCTTGAGCTTTCCATAAATTCCTAGATCATGCCCATATGATAAACATTGAGAGAGTTATGACTGTCAAAAGTTGGAGAAATTTGGAGAAAATCATGAAACCCTAAGTGAAGAACTTTGCATTTTTAAGTAATGGGCCCATGAGTTTATGTCATCCACGTGATTCCAAGCTTGCAATAGGCCCATAAATATATTTATCTTTATTTTATGATTTTTATTTCTTTTAGTTTGAATTTATTCATTTAAATTCAAATAAAATCAAATAAAATCATAATTAAATGATGAAAATTTATGTGTTTTTTTTTCTTTTTTTAATCAAGCTAAAATTCTTGTTGGGACCCATAAGGAAATTCCATATATATTTATTCATGATTTTATTCTTTTATTTATTGAATTTATTCATTTAAAATTCAAAAAAATATCTAATAAAATCATGAAAGATACCATGGAATATTCTCACCCATATAATCAGGTTCAACTCCATCCAAGGGCCAAAACAAATCGTGAAAACATGCACAAAATAGGATTAAACTCAAGAAGGAAATTTTTGGTGCAAGTTTGAAGAACAAATATTTTTCAATCAAGACATGATTTTCTTCCATTCTTTCAACCCTAATTTGATATCCTATATATACATAAGTGATCCAACATGAGCAAACACGAAACCCTAGCCTCCAAAAGTGTTCCTCAAACTCACAAAAATTCCCAAAGAAGTGTGGATTTCGTTTTCTCAGTTACAACGATTATCAGGCCAAAAAGTCCTCTTAATCTCATCCTAGGACTGAAGAGGTAAGAATGATCCCATAACCATGGCCCATGCTACTCAGGTTTCATCCTTCATAGTATTCATGCCTTCCCCCGTTTGGTTTTCGTTTTTAATATATTGCTATGACCTAATGATATTTAATGAATTGTTTGAGTTTCTTGTGATCTATAGAACGGTTTAGAACCATTAAACCGAAGCTTGGACGTAGAATCATGGAACCACCATGGTTAGGGCAAAAACTCTCTTAAATTCGGGTTGCGTGATTTAAGCCATTACAGACCAAAACGAGGGCACTATTAGACTCGTGACCATCCAATCAGTAGATCTGGTTCACTATAATTGGTGGTTTGAATCGTTTTTGCAGGTTTTTAGAATGTCCAGAAATTGCTGCGAAATTCGCAGGTAAAATCCCAAGTGATATCGCAAGTGAATCCGCAGGGGTAAAGGTAGACGAAGATGAACAGTGTAGGAGACCAGTTGACTACACGCGGCGAACATCCATTGGCCCGTCAAATAATTTCCTTTTCTCTCTCCATTCTAGTTGGCTGCATACAAGGAGCTAGGGCCCACGTTTGACTTTTTGGGTTTAAGCACTCGTTTTTCCCTTTTTATTATTACTGTGCATTTTAAATTCAGACGTTGAAGATGGCTTAAATTCAGACGTTTGTGTTCGAAACCCAGCACCTGTATTTGTGTTTTTATGTGTTTTTTTTACTTTTTTTCTTAATTATTAACTAACTAATGATTTAATTTTACCATAAAATCATGAATACTTTTTTAATTTAAACAAATTAGTAAATTAGGTTTTGATAATTTTAAATATAGCTTCTTATTTTTTATAATTTAATTAGGGTAATAGATTTATGATAATTAATTAAATAACCTAATTAATAAATTTTTAATTTAGGAATTAATCAAGTTAGTTTTAATTTAATTTAAAATAACCACCATATTAACAATTAGGATTTAATTAATTTAGTCATTAGTTTTTTTTAAATTATTTAGTTAATTAATTATTTAGGTAATTAACTTAGAATTATGATTAGTTTAATATTTAAATTAATTTAGGTTTTCACTTAATCCCCTTTAACTCGTTTTTTTTTCCAACTCGATTCTCTCCCTCACCTCAAACTCTATGTATTTCGCGTGTATGTTTATTGTTTTTTTCTTTCAAATATTAGTATGTATATAGGTCAAATGTAAATATCTAAAAAAGTCTCTTTACTTTCCCGCACTTTTTATTTCCGTATTTTTATTATATATATTGTGTTAGATGTATGCTTAAACTAGGGCATGTATGGCAAGCTCGAATTGAACGATAGCTCACAAAAAAATATAAGATAAAATATAATTTAATCCAACACACTTGCACTCACTCACCCCTAGGGTATGCCCCTCTTAGTTGCCTTCGATTAAAAGGTCGTGTCCCTCAAAATGTAGAGGTACCCATTAGCAAAGGTCCCTCGATATAAAATCGTCACTAAGTCCCTCGATGACCCTCGATTGTTGCCTACGAAAAAGTGACGATCGTCCCTTCGAAATTGCTAAGGGTACCTCTAGTTGTTGCCTTCAAACGACCTCGATGACCCTTCGATGACCCACACGTCCAATATAAACAAGGGCTACCTACTTCTATATAGTATGGATAGTCCTAGGAACTTTAAAAAGCATAGAAAAAGACCAACTATTTAGGGTAGTGCTCTTAATATGCCTAGCTCAATTAAAAAACATCTTTTCAGTATTCTTTCAAAAACTAAGGCTACACATTTACGCTAAAGTCCTTATGCCCCTTTTCAACTCAAAACAAACAAACACGAGCTAAGCAAATTAAGAGCCCGTAGATAACTACGGATGAAAAGGGTACTTACACCTTCCCTTTTCATAACCTACCCCCCGAGCCCTATTTCTTTTTAAAAGGTCTTTTGCCGTACTTTTTACCTTTCCTAAAATTGGACAAAATAAAAGTCGGTGGCGACTCATGCTTAACCGTGACATTTAAAGTCAGTTCACCGAGTTACAGAACTGGCGACTCTGCTGGGGAGTCTTTAAAGAGGGGTTTACCTTAGGGCTTAGATCACCAAATGCTTGTTTTGTTTGTTTTACTTTTTAAGATATCTTGGGTTTTAATGGAAGATGAATCCTACACCCAGATTCGAGTGCACCATAAGATAGGAAGTGGCATAGTCATGGCGACCTTTCTCATGTATGTGGGAAATGAGTCAATATGAAGTTCACGCTTAAGTTAGACCTCCATGGTTGTTTGCATGCTTCCCATGTATGAGGGAGGTTCGTGTGGATACCCTTGGGTGCGTCGGAGCTTAAGGACCTTTAGTCACCTTTAACCCATCTTGGCTTTTAGGAACGTAGTGGGGGGACTACTCTTGATGTATGTTGAGGGCATAATCGCTACCCGATGCTACAACTCAGATAGGTTCTTTCTCAAAGTATCATTGCATGGTATGTATGTATCATGTTCGAGGGTGCTTTAGGAGGATCGATCATTCTGAGTAACTTTGGGAAGGGTAATCACCTGGTCATACTCTGTAACGCCCATAAATGTGTTTTTCTGATTAATTGTGATGTTTGCTACATTTTCCTAATTTTACCGTTTTCGAGTCGAGTCAGTCGGTAAATATTAATTATGTTAATATTTTACTTATTACTTTCCATGTGTGTAATTATTATGTTTTGGGTGTTAATTGGTTAGAATTAATGTTTAGTGGCATTTGGGCCAAAATTAGAATTTATGAAAGTTGAGTGGGGGAAAATGAGAAGTAGAGAAATAGAAAGAGATATTTTGATATAGAGAGAAAATGAGATATTTTGAGATAGAAAGAAAGAAAGAGAACTTGGGAAGAGAAGAGAAAGAAGAGAAAAACAAAGAGAAGAAGAGAGCTGTAGAATCCAAACCAAGCTAGAGCCAAGAATCCAACCAAGGTAAGGGGGATGAATATAGTTTATCTTGATTGTATGGTTCTTGTAGTTTTGTATGCTTTGTTCTTGTTCTTTCTCTTTTCCAAGCTTGTTCAACAATGGCAAATTGTGTGTTTTGTGAGTTTTGAAGATATAAACTTGATTTTGTGGTGTGTATGTGTACAATGATGATAAATATTCCCATGGATCATGTTTGTTTTTTCATTTCTCCATGTTTTCTTGCTTATGAAGAAATATAGGTCAAAGATAATATGTGATGATCCAACCATGTGTTAATCATGGATTAGGTGTATATATAGCATGTTTGTGTTGTATTGGTGTTGGGATGAAGGTTTAAATGGGTTTTGAATGGTTTAGAGGGAGCTGAGACGGTCTGTTGCAGAACTGGTTTTTCTGCGTTTACGCAGGTCCGCTGAGCGGAGGGGGTCCGCTGAGCGGAGGTTCTTTTGCAGGAAATCTCTGTCTGGGTCCGCTGAGCGGAGGTTCTGTATTTTTGTTTGGTGATTCCCTGTCTGGGTCCGCTGAGCGGAGCTCAAGCGGACTGTGCGAAATTTTGTTTTTCCAAACTTCATTTTGTTGTATCTTTTGAACCGTAGGTCGTTTCTACGCGGCGTTTGAAGTATTATGAGAACCCTTGAGTATGCTTTATGATAAAGAGGAGTGTGTTAGTGGTTGAATGAATTTTTCATAAATGTATTTTTGTGAAATGATATTTGCTAATCAAGTATGTTTTGACGGTATATGTGTGCTGTGTGGATATGAACGCCTGAGTGGCAATTTTGATGATGTATCCGTGTGGATTAATATAACCGGTGTGATGAGGATATGTGACCGAGTTATATTATTGTTGTTGTTATGTAATCGAGTCGTTTGTATGCACAGCATAACATTTCAATACGTTAATGGCGGAATGCTGTTAACAGATGGCCTGCGGGCATGGTTACCAGTAGGGGCTTAATGCTCGGTAATGGAATGAGCCTGAGTGGCAAGAGGTCATCAGTGGGAGCTGCGTGCTCGATGACGACAGCCTGCGGGTTTCCTGAGTGGAATAAAGTCCCAGCATAATGCTTGGCAGGTGTATTTGTCATAATGACAAGGAGGAGTTTTACTCTGGATTTGGTACCACATGCATACGCATAGTCGAGTCTCATTCATCATCGTCAGTCTTTATAATTTATGTTATCATTCATGTACCGCATTACTTATATATTGATTGTGGTTGACTTATTGGATTATCTTGTTATATGATTCTTAATGATATTGTGGGCATTACTATATGGATCATGCTTTAATCATGAATTGTATTCTCACCCTTCTGCCTTAATGTTACCTACTCTTGGGTAATGTGCAGGTGATCCGCAAGTGTAGGTGCTCTCTTTGTAGTCGTCCGTTTTGGTGTCATCCGCTCGTGATACGTAACACCTAGGGGGGGATCGAACACTTATTTTGTAGATAATGCTTATAGGATCCTTTTGATGTATATTTGATCCTTTAGATGCATTCGTATTATGTATTTTGGATACCTTCTCATGCGATGTATTTTGGAAGAATGTTGTGGATATTTTGTTTACCGATGCATTTATATATGTATGAATACATTCAGGTGTTTATGTGTATCCGTCCTCTTTGATTATTTGTGTTACGCATCTTTTGTGAGTATGTTATGTTTGGTTATGTGGTTACTTAAGTGTAACGCCCTAATTGTTTTTTTTAATTTAATTTTTATACTCTGATAATTGTACCTATATGCCTGGGTAGAATTGGGGTGTTACATACTCCATGCAAGCCGTAAACCTAAGGAAAGATTGTGTGAATTGTGTGAATTTGCTTATGACTATTCTTCGGTGCATCATGCATACATGCATTCATGCATATCATAACTAACCCATTTCAAGGAACTAAGGGATATTAACCATGTTTTGTTTTGTAGGTTATTTGAACATGGAAATTAAAGTCCGTAAACCTTTCTTCCTCAGTTTCAAGAAGTAACCTACGCCATTGAAGGTTTTTTGTGACGACATCACAGGTTCTCTCGTACTTCCAGAATCTCTCAACAAGTTGATTAGTCTGGTACGAAGCAAAGTGGATGAGACTCTCCTCAATACCATGATCCAATTCTATGATCCGCTTCTCCATTGCTTTACTTACAGCGATTTTTAGCTGGTGCCGTCTTTGGAAGAGTTTTCATACATACTAGGGCTTCCTGTGCGTGATCAGATTCCATACACTGGCGAAGAAGAAGTTCCTAAGTTGGAAATTATTGCTGCTGCCTACACCTACCAAGAGCAGAGATTAAGGAGGCTTGGGTTAGTAAAGGGGAATATTCCGGATTACCCGTTGATTTTCTGTATGCAAAGGCCGAGATCTTGGTTAAGTCTTCAAGTATGTATGCCATGGAGAGTGTCCTCACTTTACTGATTTATGGACTAGTGTTGTTTCATCAGTGTGACAAAATTGTCAATGTGGCCGCCATTAAGATCTTCCTCAGCCAGAATCCTGTTCCTACTTTACTTGGTGATTTGCTCCATTCTATTCATCTTCGTGCATCAAAGAGAAAAGGTTGTATTCTTGGATGCGGCCCCTCCTAAGTGGTTTATTTCGCACTTACCTCGATCAATAATAAGAAATGAAGAAGGTTTAACTTGGGCTCAGAGAATTATGAGGCTTTCCTTTGACGACGTCATTTGGAACCAAAAGAAGTTCGAGGGAACCTAATGGTTTGATCGTTGTGGAGAATTCCCAAACGTACCTCTTCTTGGTACCCGAGGGGGAATAACCTACAACCCTATTTTAGCTCGACATCAGTTTGGTTTTGCTTTGAAAGACAAGCCACGCTCCATATATCTTAGTGCTGAAAACTTCGACTATGGTTCAGACACCACCGGAAAGAAGGGTCTTTTTATTAAAGCTTGGTCAGAAGTATAGAAAGTGGGTATAAGAGATTTGGGAAGGAGAAGTTACATCCCTTCAGATCTTTATTTCAAATGGTTTTACGACCGGGTTGTTGAATTTGGGATACCATACCCATCTGATACACCTGTGGTCCCAAGGATTACTCCCCCCCGTTGCTCCTATTGTGTTTGAATCGTATGTTCCTTCCCCAAATGAAGACCTTATTGCAACCGTCAACCAATTGAAGAGAGAAAGGGATGACTACAAGAGACGCTTACAAGAAGCTGAAGCTGAAAAAGAAGCGTTGGTAGCAGATGCTAAAGAGCGAGAGGTCCTACTTGACTATTTTTCCTGTAAATGGAAGGTTGAAGATTTTGTTTCTCCAGATCAGATCAACTCATGGGAACAAGAGATTTCTAGACTTGTTCAAGAACGAGAAGAAATGATCAAGAGCCACAAGGAAGAAGTCAGAGTTCTGAAGAGGAAGCGTCGTCAAGAAGATAAAGGCCCCAAAATTTAGTTGTTATTTTATTTTCTGAATTCATTTACTTTATTGTAATTAAAGGATTATGACCTTATAGGTCTTGCAAGTTTATTTATCTATGACAGTTTTCTTTTTTCTTTTGTGTGCGTTAAAATCCCTTTAGTTTTGTGAAAACATTGCATTTGCACATACATATCATTCATAACATTGCATATCAGGTTTCTATGAACAGGATACTCATCTTCTCGCTGTTTATTTCAGCTAAGAAAATGAATCCTCTCGAGCAATCAGTCAAGGATCTGCAAGCACAGAACGGTGAATTCCAAGCCCTGATCTTGAATTTGTCCAAGGGGCAAGAAGAGCTGAAGACACTCCTTACTAAGAAGGAGAAGAAGACCAAGAAACCCGTGGGTGTTTTCAACTTGGGAAGAAGATTCCGAGGCCCTCTCAGAAAGGTCAAAGAAGTCTAAGAGGAGATTGAACAAGAGGAAGGTGCTAGTGGAAAGACTGATCAAAAGAGCAACAACGGTTCTGTCAAGCAAGACGAGGAAGAGGAGGAGTACTATGATGACAAAGAGTATCCGGAGGATAAGTACAGACAGTTGGAGGAACGAATGAGGGCTGTGGAAATCCAGAAGATACCAGGGCTAGACTTTGAGGAACTAGGGCTCATCTCAGGAGTCGTGATTCCTCCAAAGTTCAAGACTCCGACCTTTGCAAAGTATGATGGAGTCTCTTGTCCCAAACTGCACCTAAAATCATATGTGAGGAAGATCTAACCTCACACCGTTGACAAGATGCCGTGGATCCACTTGTTCCAAGAGAGTTTGTCAGGAACTCAACTCGAATGGTACTATCAGCTGGAGGGTACCAATATCCGTACTGGGGAGGACTTGGCTGTTGCTTTCTACATGCAATACCAATATAATGCTGATCTCGCACCGACTCGTACACAACTGCAGAGCATGTCCATGGGTCTGAGAGAAAGTTTCAAGGAGTGTGCCCAAAAATGGAGAGATTTGGCTGGCAGAGTTCAACCTCCTCTGGTTGATAGGGAGCTGGTAGATATGTTCATGGGTACGTTGACTGGTCCATTTTACAGTTATTTGCTAGGAAGTTCATCAGCAGGCTTTACTGACTTGATATTGACTGGGGAACGTGTTGAAAGTGGCATCCGAAGTGGGAAGATTCAGGTGGATACTTCCTCTGGTGTTACGAAGAAGCCCTATAGTGGGAGATATGAAGCTAATGATGTGCATGGCCAAAAGGGTCGCAATAAAAATGATAGTAGCCAATCTGTTGGAGCTGTCCTGATTTCTACACCAACAACTCAACAAAACCGACAGCAAGGATACCAGCGCAGACAAGACGCGCCCAAAAGAAACTTCACGAAAATCAATATGTCATTAAATCAGGCATGGCAACACCTGCTGAAGGCAAAATTACTTACACGAGTAGCTCCTCCAAACATCAATACATCTTCTCCTCGCTATGATCCTAACGCAAGGTGTGAGTACCATTCTGACTGTGTGGGGCATGATACCAACAACTGTTGGACACTGAAACACAAGGTCCAGGATATGATTGATGCTGGGGAAATCGAGTTTGACCCTCCTGAGACTCCCAATGTTATCACCGCTCCTATGCCAAAGCATGACAAAGCAGTCAATGCTATCAACCAGGATTCTTATGTTACTAGCGTGATGAACTTGACAACTCCTCTCCCTCTTATCAAGAAGAAGTTGTTGCAAGCCGGTTTATTTCCGGGTTGTGTTGAAGACTGTTACTAATGCTCGTCTCAGTCAAATGGTTGTGCAATGTTAAAGACTGGCATTCAACACTTGATGGATAATCGAACGATCTTGTTTGAACGAATGCTTTCTGTGGAAAATTTGTGTGAAGGTCTAGCTCAGAATTTGAAATTCGAAGACGTGTCTGTGATCTCTAAGACCCCTGTGAGAATTCCTACCAAAGGCCCCATAAGAATCACCGTTGAGCCTAAGGTAGCTCCCTTGATCATTACCAAGCCTGGTCCAATCCCGTACTCCTCTGACAAGGCTGTCCCCTGGAGCTATGGCAATGATGTGTACATCCATGGTGTGAAACAAGAAGCCCTGAATGATGAGCCCGTTAAAATTCTCAATCCTGACGTTGACAATATCGTGGGGACTAGTAAGGTTACAAGAAGCGGAAGGATTTTCTCCCCGGAAATCTCTCCAGATGCCAATACCTCGACCCAAATTCCTGTTTCTGATTCAACTGCTGATGAGAGAGGAAATGGACCATTGTTGGAACCAGTTCAGACACCAGTTGAAGCTACTACTGAAGAAGTCTCCCAGAAAGAAATGGATGAAATCCTAAAGATCATCCGGAAAAGTGATTATGACGTGATCGAACAGTTGGGGCACACTTCCTCCAAGATATCCATGCTATCATTGTTAACCTGTTTTGAGGCTCATGCTAAGGCTCTGATGAAGTTTCTAAAAGCTGGGCACGTGCCACAAGAGATTTTTGTTAATCAATTCGAGAACTGTGTTGTGAGCTTGACAACCAGCAACTATTTGGGGTTTTCTGATGCTGATTTGACTCCCACTGGAAAAGGTCATAACAAGGCCTTGCACATCTCCATTGAGTGTAAGGGCACTACTGTGTCTCATGTGCTGGTGGATAACGGTTCCTCGTTGAATGTGTTGCCTAAAATGGTGCTGGATAGAATTGATTCTGAAGGGATGATACTGAAACCCAGTGATGTGGTGGTAAAGGTTTTCGATGGGTCGAAGAGTACGGTCTACGAAGAGGTTGAGCTCCCTATCAGAGTAGGTTCTCAGACTTTCAACTCCTTGTTCCATGTGATGGATATCCACCCCGCTTATTCCTGCTTGCTTGGGCGCCCGTGGATACATGGGGCAAGTGCTGTAACATCTACTTTGCATCAGAAGCTGAAGTACCCTGCAAATGGCAAGATCGTCACTGTGCATGGGGAAGAAGAATATGTGGTTAGCTATGTGAATGAGTACAAATATGTTGAAGTAAATGGAGAATTCATCGAGACTCCTTACCAGACTTTTGAATTGGTTCCTCAGGTTGTCTCTGCTGCCAAGCACACTTCTACTGTTCATAAAGTTACCCGGATCCCTCTGACAATGGCTTCTCTAAAGGATGCTAAGGCTGTGGTTGAAGAAGGTGGTTGTACTATTTGGGGCCAACTCATTGACGTCCCCTATAGGTTTGACAAGCTTGGGCTAGGTTGTACTACTGGAACTCGGAAGAGTAATTATCACACCCGCCCTGGAGGATTAATGTCTCACTTCATCAGCAAGGGAGTCAATGATTTAGAAGATGGTGAGAGCAACTGCGATCTAGACAAGTGGATCTTTCCTACACTTGACAATGGGCTGAATAACTGGAAGACCGGAGATGTTATCTCTATCTCCTTCATCCAGGAGTAATTGCAATTTTCCTATTTTTATTGTTTTTCTTTTCCAAGTTCTGGTTATGTAATCCAAACAATAAACTTTAAAGCCATGTGCCTTGCCCGGGGCACAGTGGTCCATTTGTTAGGGCTTGTCATTTCATAATCATATTTTCATTCAAATAAATCATTGGACGTTTCACATTCAAATATTGCGCTCTATGTTTTTGCTTTTTTATATTATTAAATAGCTATGTGTTCTTACACACACCCACATAATACACTGCAGATTCACATCCACTCTGGATCCCATTGATAACGACTCTGCTACTGCCAATTATGACTTTGATAATCCGATCTACCAAGCTAAGGATGAAGGCGAGGAAGATTGTGAAGTGCCTAGAGAACTTGCCAGACTGTTAGAGCAAGAAGAAAAGACTATACAGCCACACGAAGAGCCGATTGAAGTTGTGAATCTTGGTACTGACGAAGAAAAGAAAGAAGTCAAGGTAGGCGCTGGGTTGGAAGACAGTGTCAAACAGAGGCTGATTCAGATGCTACGAGACTATGTTGAGATTTTTGCTTGGTCTTACGAAGATATGCCCGGTCTTGATACTGATATTGTGGTGGACCGCCTACCAATCAAGGAAGATAGTCCTCCGATCAAGCAGAAACTACGAAGAAGTGGACCTGATATGGCCAAGAAGATTAAAGACGAAGTTGAGAAACAATTTAATGTTGGGTTTCTGAAGGTAGTGAGTTATCCACCATGGATCGCCAACATTGTGCCGGTATCTAAGAAAGATGGGAAAGTTAGAATGTGTGTTAACTATAGAGATTTGAATCGAGCAAGCCCAAAAGATGATTTTCCGCTACCTCACATTGATACGCTGGTGGATAATACTGCACAATGCAAAGTGTTTTCCTTCATGGACGGCTTCTCTGGTTACAATCAGATAAAAATGGCACCAGAAGACATGGAGAAGACAACATTCACAACAACTTGGGGGACTTTTTGTTACAAAGTGATGCCTTTTGGTTTGAAGAACGCAGGGGCAACATATCAGCGTGCAATGGTAGCCTTATTCCATGATATGATTCACCAAGAAATAGAAGTGTATGTGGATGATATGATCGCAAAATCTGACACAGAAGAAGAACACCTCGTCCATTTGCAAAAACTCTTTGACAGGTTAAAGAAGTACAAATTGAGATTGAATCTGAACAAGTGCACTTTTGGGGAAAGATCCGGTAAACTCCTAGGGTTCGTCGTCAGTAGTAAAGGTATTGAAATTGACCCGACCAAGGTTAAAGCTATTCAGGAGATGCCTGTACCACGTACTGAGAAGGAAGTCAGAGGTTTCTTGGGATGTTTGAATTATATTGCAAGGTTTATTTCTCACCTGACAACCACTTGTGTGCCAATCTTCAAAATGTTTAGGAAAGATCAAGTGGTAAGATGGAACGACGAGTGTCAGTTAGCTTTTTACAAAATCAAGAAGTACCTCCAAGAGCCTCCAATTCTGATGCCACCAGTTGATGGAAGACCTCAGATAATGTACCTAACAGTGTTAGAGAATTCAATGGGGTGTGTATTGGGGCAACATGACGAGTCTGGTCGAAAAGAGCATGCAATATACTACCTTAGCAAAAAGTTTACCGACTGTGAAACAAGATACTCACTGCTCGAGAAAACTTGCTGCGCTTTGGCATGGGCTGCTCGCCGACTGAGACAGTATATGTTGAACCATGCTACTTTATTGATTTCTAAAATGGATCCGATCAAGTATGTATTTGAGAAGCCCGCTCTCTCCGGACGAATAGCAAGATGGCAAATGATATTGACAGAGTACGAAATTCAGTATACCACACAGAAGGCAATTAAGGGAAGTGTACTAGCTGATCATTTGGCTCATCAAGCGGTAAACGACTATCAGTCCATGAATTTTGAGTTCCCAGATGAAGATATTATGCTTGTTAATGATTATGAAGAGCCTGGTCTGGATGAAGGACCTGAACCAGGATCCCGATGGACTATGGTTTTTTACGGAGCTTCGAACGCACTGGGTAATGGTATTGGTGTTGTGATTATCTCTCCCAAAGGTGGTCATACGCCGTTCACTGCGAGACTATGTTTTGACTGCACCAACAATATGGTCGAATATGAAGCGTGCATCATGGGTCTCAAATCCGCAATCGACTTGAGAATCAAATTTCTAGAAGTATATGGGGACTCAGCCTTAGTAATCAGTCAGATCAAAGGAGAATGGGACACGAAACATCCCAATCTCATCCCTTACAAGGAGCATGTGTTGACTTTGATCCCTTATTTTGAAGAGATTACTTTTGAGCATATCCCGCGAGAAGAGAACCAGTTGGCAGACGCGCTGGCTACCATGTCATCTATGTTCAAAGTCAGGTGGGACAATGAGGCACCCATGATCACTATTGAAAGATTGTATGAGCCGGCACATTGTTGTGAGATTGTTACAAAAGAAGTAGACGAGAAGCCTTGGTTCTACGAAGTAAAGAGATACCTCGAAGCTCAGGAATATCTTGAAGGGGAATCCATCAATGATAGGAAATTTCTAAGAAGGTTCTCTGCCAAGTTCTTCCCAAGTAATGGAATCTTATACAAGCGTAATCACGACTCGACCCTGCTTCGTTGTGTGAGCAAGAAGGAAGCAGAAGAAATAATGGAAGACATGCATGACGGTATTTTTGGAACTCATTCCAGTGGACATACCATGGCTAAAAAGATCTTGAGAGCAGGATATTACTGGTCCACCATGGAGACTGACTGCCACCATCATTCTAGGACTTGCCATAAGTGTCAGATCTACACTGATAAAGTGCACGTGCCTCCAATTCCACTAAATGTCTTGACTGCTCCTTGGCCTTTTGCAATGTGGGGAATTGATATGATCGGAGAAATCAAACCTACTGCCTCCAATAGGCATCGCTTTATCCTTGTGTCTATCGATTACTTTACAAAGTGGGTGGAAGCGGTCTCATTTGCTTCAGTTACCAAGAATGTCGTAGCTCGATTCATCAAACAAAATCTCATCTGTCGGTATGGCATCCCTGAAAGGATTATCACAGATAATGGTACTAATCTGAACAATAAAATGATCAATGAGCTCTGCACGCAGTTCAAGATCAAACACCACAATTCTTCCCCGTATCGACCAAAGATGAATGGTGCAGTGGAAGCCGCTAACAAAAACATAAAGAAGATTGTACAAAAAATGACAGTGACGTACAAAGACTGGCACGAGATGTTACCATTTGCTCTTTGTGGTTATCGCACTTCTGCACGTACCTCAACTAGGGCAACCCCTTTCTCACAGGTTTATGGTATGGAGGCAGTATTACCCATCGAAATTCAGATTCCTTCCTTGAGAATTATGAAAGATGCAGACTTGGGCGAAGACGAGTGGATCCAAACTCGACTGGATCAGATAAACTTGATTGATGAGAAAAGGCTTGCGGCTGTTTGTCATGGGCAGTTATATCAGAAGCGTATGATCAAAGCATTCAACAAGAAAGTCAAGCACCAAGCGTACCATACCGGTGACTTAGTAATAAAGCGTATCATCCTTCCGCAAGGTGATCCCAAGGTCAAATGGACTCCTACATACGAAGGACCATTTGTAATTAAGAAGATATTTTCCAGCAGAGCCATGATGCTTACCACAATGGATGGTGAAGATTTCCCGCACCCCGTGAATGCGGACATAGTCAAAAAATACTACGCATAAAATAGACCCGCTAGGTTGACATACCTAGGAAAAAATAAGGGCATCCCGACGAACCAAAAGGGTTCGGGCAAAAATTAGGGATATAAATACAAAAAATGTACACCTGGCAAGTCGAAAACCTGAAAAGGCGGCTTGGGCAAAAAAGGGTATCCCGGTAGGCTGAAAACCTGAAAAGGCGGTCTACGAAAAAGTCAGGGATTAAAGCGTACGACTATGTCCCATTGGGACATCACTCATCAATCCCCAGTTAGCTTTGTTACCAAGGTCAAGTTCAAAAGGCACTAATCAATGCAATTGTTTCTTCCAACAAGCAAGGGATGAGATACTCGAAGGCATAATGGCAATAGCTTAGTCGAAACCCAATAAGATCATTTCCACATAGCTGTTTTCCTTATTTGTTCACTTTGTACTTCTTTTCAAAAAATTGCACGACGATTTCCTCTTACTAGGAATTCTGTCTCCTTGTACTAATTCGCCTATTTACGGCCTTTTCCCAAATCAATACAAATTGTTTCAAGCTTACTTTTTCACTTTCTCTGTTTTGAATACGTAAACGTCCAATGATAATTTTGAATGAGCATATGCATTTTGAATATGACCAGTGTTTACCAAAAGATTCTTAGATTCACAGGAAACAGGAAAAGCAATCGAATAACATCTAAGTCATCCAGATGTCCTCCCAGAGCCAACAGTATGGAAATATCCCCACAAAGCATTCCTCAAGGAATGAATCATTCTCCTACAAAGATGTATGCCCCAAGCATAAATCAAAAATCCCCAACTGAATATTCTTGCACAGAAGACAAGAATCCGCAATACAATCATGTCGTTATCATCTCCAGCAACAAATAGGGATTTATTTTCCTGCAAAGAGCTAATATACAGGGCTATCAATAAGCATTTACACACACATATCCATACATCATACATCTACCTCCATGCATCATATACTGTATCATGGTAAACACAAACATAACATGCGAAGATTCTCATTTATTTTGACAACTTCATACCACAATACAATACATGCATCATGACATTGCACAAAACTAACTTTGTCTTTCAGGTGGACCAACCGGTCTGGAAAATATCATCAAAATCAATCACTATCAAATATACAGTCTGGAAGCTTGAACCCTAGATTATTGAAGAAATCTACTCCGGAAGCCTGAACCCCGGATGTTCTGAAATCTACGACAGATATGTTCCGGAAGCCTGAACCCCAGATGATCTGAATTCTACGCCAAAAATGTTCCGGAAGCCTGAACCCATGATGTTCTGAAATCTACGACAGATATGTTCTGGAAGCCTGGACCCCGAATGATCTGAATTCTATGACAGATATGTTCCGGATGCCTGAACCCCGGATGATCTGAATTCTACGACAGATATGTTCCGGAAGCCTGAACCCCGGATGATCTGAATTCCACGCCAGAAACATTCTGGAAGCCTGAACCCCGGATGTTCTGAACTCTACGACAGATATGTTTCGGAAGCCTGAACCCCGGATGGTCTGAATTCTACGACAGATATGTTCCGGAAGCCTGAACCCCGGATGATCTGAATTCTACGACAGATATGTTCCGGAAGCCTGAACCTCGGATGATCTGAATTCTACGCCAGAAACGTTTCGGAAGCCTGAACCCCGGATATTCTGAAATCTACGACAGATATGTTCCGGAAGCCTGAACCCCGAATGATCCAAATTCTATGACAGATATGTTTCGGAAGCCTGAACCCCGAATGATCTGAATTCTACGACAGATATGTTCCGGAAGCCTGAACCCCGGATGATCTGAATTCTGCGACAGTTATGTTCCGGAAGCCTGAACCCCGAATGATCTTAATTCTATGATAGATATGTTTCGGAAGCTCGAACCCTGAATATCCTTGAATCTCTATGCCAGATATACGTTTGGAAGCTTGAACCCCAAACATTCTTAAGATCTATCATATACGCACCCTGGAAAGCATGACCCCCCAGGTTGCTGACAAGCATCTCAGTTAGATGGAATCTCTAAGCCCATCTCAGACAATTCTCTGTCAACCTCCGGATGGCATCTTTAAGCCCATCTCATACAAAAATCCCTGTCTCAGCAAGGGGAAATTTATGGGTATTTTAGTGTTCAATCCTCTTCCACCTTCAGACTCCGATAGGCACACAGGCCAATCTACATCCTCAGGTTTAAGAAGATTGAACAGGGGCAGCTGTCATACCCCAAAAATTTCCCATTATAGTTCAAGACAATTGGTCTCCTCATACTCAAGTATCCAAGGTTTTCACCAGATAAAAGTGTCTCCAAAGTGACATGGCCCAAAAATTAGGGTTGTGATTATTTTCAAGGAAACTGAACTTCTAAGGCTTCAAATGGACTTCATGGTGTCCCATAGGACCCAGGGTATCCTCATACCAAAATTCAAAGCTTTGAATCACAAGATTGCTCATGCAACAGCACAAATGATCAACAGTCGACTAGTTCAAACCTAAAAGTCAACTATGGTCAAATCACAACCAAAACTCCTGATTTTTTATCAACATCAACCTCTTTAAGTATTATTCATCATTTGATCAAGGGTTGATCATGATTCATCAAGGAGAGTTCAGAAATCATCAAAGTCCAAGTTACTAAATTAGGGTTTTAAGGAGAAAGTCAACTGAACTTTGACTGATCATATCTCCCACATGGTCCATTAGAAATTTTCAAACCAAAGCTCGTTCTCAAGGAAATTAAATTCCCTACAACTTTTATGCTGGGCCCAAGGTCAAGAAATGCTTTCGCATAAAAGATATGAGCCAAAACATTACAGGTCCTTCTAAAAGCTCGCAAAAAGCAGTTTTCTCTCACAAGCCATATCATCAAGATAAAATCTCCAAATGCAAAAAAGCTTCCAAAGTAGCTTGTAGAGGACATCTTGAGCTTTCCAAAAAGTCCTAGATCATGCCCATATGATAAACATTGAGAGAGTTATGAGTGTCAGAAGTTGGAGAAATTTGGAGAAAATCATGAAACCCTAAGTGAAGAACTTTGCATTTTTAAGTAATGGGCCCATGATTTTATGTCATCCACGTGATTCCAAGCTTACAATAGGCCCATAAATATATTTATCTTTATTTTATGATTTTTATTTCTTTTAGTTTGAATTTATTCATTTAAATTCAAATAAAATCAAATAAAATCATAATTAAATGATGAAAATTTATGTGTTTATTTTTTATTTTTTTAATCAAGCTAAACATCATGTTGGGACCCATAAGGAAATTCCATATATATTTATTCATGACTTTATTCTTTTATTTATTGAATTTATTCATTTAAAATTCAAAAAAATATCAAATAAATTCATGAAAGATACCATGGAATATTCTCACCCATATAATCAGGTTCAACTCCATCCAAGGGCCAAAACAAATCGTGAAAACATGCACAAAATAGGATTAAACTCAAGAAGGAAAGTTTTGGTGCAAGTTTGAAGAACAAATATTTTTCAATCAAGACATGATTTTCTTCCATTCTTTCAACCCTAATTTGATATCCTATATATACATAAGTGATCCAGCACGAGTAGACACGAAACCCTAGCCTCCAAAAGTGTTCCTCAAACTCACAAAAATTCCCAAAGAAGTGTGGATTTCGTTTTCTCAGTTACAACGATTATCAGGCCAAAAAAATCCTCTTAATCTCATCCTGGGACGTGAAGAGGTAAGAATGATCCCATAACCATGGCCCATGCTACTCAGGTTTCATCCTTCATAGTATTCATGCCTTCCCATGTTTGGTTTTCGTTTTTAATATATTGCTATGATCTAATGATATTTAATGATTTGTTTGAGTTTCTTGTGATCTATAGAACGGTTTAGAACCATTAAACCGAAGCTTGGACGTAGAATCATGGAACCACCATGGTTAGGGCAAAAACTCTCTTAAATTCGGGTTGCGTGATTTAAGCCATTACTGACCAAAACGAGGGCACTATTAGACTCGTGACCATCCAATCAGTAGATCTGGGTCACTATAATTGCTTGTTTGCATCGTTTTTGCAGGTTTTTAGAATGTCCAGGAATTGCTGCGAAATCCGCAGGTAAAATCCCAAGTGATTCCGCAAGTGAATTCGCAGGGGGAAAGGTAGACGAAGATGAACAGTGTAGGAGACCAGTTGACTACACGCGGCGAACATCCATTGGCCCGTCAAATAATTTCCTTTTCTCTCTCCATTATAGTTGGCTGCGGACAAGGAGCTAGGGCCCACATTTGACTGTTTGGGTTTAAGCACTCGTTTTTCCCTTTTTATTATTACTGTGCGTTTTAATTTCAGATGATGAAGATGACTTAGCTGGAAAAGAGGGAACGCCTGGGACCACAAGGGTGTGGGTTCGAAACCCAGCACCTGTATTTGTGTTTTTATGTGTTTTTTTTTACTTTTTTTCTTAACTATTAACTAACTAATGATTTAATTTTACCATAAAATCATGAATAATTTTTTAATTTAAACAAATTAGTAAATTAGGTTTTGATAATTTTAAATATAGCTTCTTATTTTTTATAATTTAATTAGGGTAATAGATTTATGATAATTAATTAAATAACCTAATTAATTATTTTTTAATTTAGGAATTAATCAAGTTAGTTTTAATTTAATTTAAAATAACCACCATATTAACAATTAGGATTTAATTAATTTAGTCATTAGTTTTTTTTAAATTACTTAGTTAATTAATTATTTAGGTAATTAACTTAGAATTATGATTAGTTTAATATTTAAATTAATTTAGGTTTTCACTTAATCCCATTTAACTCGTTTTTTTTCCAACTCGATTCTCTTCCTCACCTCAAACTCTATGTATGTCGCGTGTATGTTTATTGTTTTTTTCTTTCAAATATTAGAATGTATATAGGTCAAATGTAAATATCTAAAAAAGTCTCTTTACTTTCCTGCACTTT
This sequence comes from Vicia villosa, assembly GCF_029867415.1. Classification (NCBI taxonomy): domain Eukaryota; kingdom Viridiplantae; phylum Streptophyta; class Magnoliopsida; order Fabales; family Fabaceae; genus Vicia; species Vicia villosa. The sequence goes on from NW_026705609.1 coordinate 163,214, forward strand.
TTATTTTCGTATTTTTATTATATATATTGTGTTAGATGTATGCTTAAACTAGGGCATGTATGGCAAGCTCGAATTGAACGATAGCTCACAAAAAAATATAAGATAAAATATAATCGAATCCAACACACTTGCACTCACTCACCCCTAGGGTACGCCCCTCTTAGTTGCCTTTGATTAAAAGGTCGTGTCCCTCGAAATGTAGAGGTACCCATTAGCAAAGGTCCCTCGATATAAAATCGTCACTAAGTCCCTCGATGACCCTCGATTATTGCCTACGAAAAAGGGACGATTGTCCCTTCGAAATTGCTAAGGGTACCTGTACTTGTTGCCTTCAAACGACCTCAATGACCCTTCGATGACCCACACGTCCAATATAAACAAGGACTACCTACTTCTATATAGTATGGATAGTCCTAGGAACTTTAAAAAGCATAGAAAAAGACCAACTATTTAGGGTAGTGCTCTTAATATGCCTAGCTCAATTAAAAAAATCTTTTCAATATTCTTTCAAAAACTAAGGCTACGCATTTACGCTAAAGTCCTTATGCCCCTTTTCAACTCAAAACAAACAAACATGAGCTAAGAAAATTAAGAGCCAGTAAATAACTACAGATGAAAAGGGTGCTTGCACCTTCCCTTTTCATAACCTATCCCCCGAGCCCGTTTTCTTTTTAAAAGGTCTTTTTCTGTACTTTTTACCTTTCCTAAAGTTGGACAAAATAAAAGTCGGTGGCGACTCATACTTAACCGCGACATTTAAAGTCAGTTCACCGAGTTACAATATGACTTCCAGAAGATGAGGTCTAGAGAAGACAAACAGTCTCTTCTAAATGAGCAGTATGCGTGTTATACCCCAAAATTTGCCCGCATCTTTTTTCAAGAAAACTCCAATCTGAAAATTAAGAGTCTCATATAATCATGGATTTTTATTTTAACAAATATCCTGACATATGAAATACTTAGTTTTTAGAATTTTTCTTATACAGTATTTTGGCTTGCAGTTGAATTTATTCTTACGCAAACGCCAAATACTGTTTATTACTTCACACATGCTATTTATTTATTTACAGATAAATAGTACTGACACAATTGGTACAGAGTTAAAATCTTTTTGCAGGCGCAAAATCAGGAAACTCAGACTGTACTGGTAACAGTAAACATTAGTTATTTATTATGTCTGTGTTTTTCTAACAAGTCATGTAAATAAACTTTCATTTTTCACATAAAACAAAAAACAACAAAAAAGAAAATTAACTTTGACTGTTGATTTTTCACTCTAACTGCTACGCCAATACCTGAACAGTCAGTTGACAGCCAAACTGCTGGCAGTACAATTCTCAGTGTTTTGTACCATCAATCAAATCAATCTTTCACAATTCAAAATTCCAAGGTTTTTGTTCAAGAAGTCTTCTGAATATCACGCGATTAGCAGAGACTCAACACTGCACAAAAATCAGGTACGCTTAACTGTCTCCTACACAAACAGTCCCTAATCAGGGTTTTTCTTGTTTTTACAGGAGCAACAAGTTTTGAGAGCTCAAATGGATTTCATACACATCCATATATCTCAAAGTACCATCATACAAATTTTCAAACTTCAATTCACTCAGACGCACCGTCAGCAGCTCAAACAGTCAACAGACGACCCGTTTGACCAAAAAGTCAACAGACAGTCAAAAATGAAATTTTTTGTCAAAGTCCATATTTTGTCAAAGGATTCATCATTTGATCATTGGATGATCATAATTCATCAAGGAAAGATCAAAAATCAACAAAACCCTAAGATTCAAAATTAGGGTTTTTGCCTGAAAAGTCAACTCAACTTTGACTGATCATAACTCTCTCATCCTTCATCCAAAAAATTCAAACCAAAGCTTGTTTTGAAGGAAATTCAATTATCTTTCAAATGCCATTGATCCCATGGTCATTGGATTCACCATTTGAAAAATATGATCAAAGACATTACAGGTCATTTTCAAAGTCAACAAAAAGACACTTTTTTCAAAAGGACACACAAGGAGCTTCAAAAATCATTTTGACATGAGACCAAAGACATTGGTTAGAGGACTCTTTGAGGTTTCTAAAAAGTGCAAGATCTCCTTCATATGACAAAAATTGAAGGATTTACACCTTGTTGAAGTTGGCTAAATTTTGGGAAAATACATGAAATCAACATTGTTCAAAATGGCATTTTTTCCAAATGGGGCCAAGTTTTCAGCATTCAAACATCACTTCCATGTTATAATGGGCCTCCCACGACCAAGACAAAGCCCACATCATTTTTATCCATTTTTGATTTAATTTTATCACATATAAGATTAAATTTAAAAAGGAAAATGGAAGAATAATGGGTAGCTTATTTTCCAAGCATGACTCATCAAATAATCACTTAATTATGCAGCAAGGAGGCTGCAAGGAAAGAAGTGTGAAGAGCAAGCCAAGGTTGCTTGAGTTCCAAGCTTGAAAGTCAAAATTCAACAAAAGCAATCATTGCTTTTAGCTTCAAATTTAAGCACCTCAAGGCCTATAAATGAAGCTGCATATTTCACAAACAAGGAGAGCCAACACACCCACGAAAATAGCCAAGGCATAGTCAAGAAAACTCACCAAAATTCTCTCAAAATTCCATAACTTTGTAATTTTCAATTTTCATATTTCCAATCAATATCAATACAAACAATCACTTCCAATCATCTCCTAAAGCAATATAGAGTAAGAATAAGCTCTTTGTTTGGTCCCATGAGAGTCGTAGCATGTGTATAAAGTGTTACATGAACATACACATATAACTTTCGTTTTCCCATGCATGCTTGATTAAAATAAAAACTAACCACTTGCATGGACTCATGGCATGATATAGAGTAGGTTTGAGTGATCACATGCAAGCTTTAACGTGGTTTTGAAGCTCCACCATTTTTGAGCTTCAAACATGTGAAGCTTTCGTTCTCCATGATACAAGCTTCAAATGGAAAAACTAACGACGCTATCATGTTCAGAAGGGTCCAATTAGGTGATCTGGGTGGCCTTTGTTTTTTTTTATTTTCATTTTGTAGGTCGTTCAAAAGCATGAAAAAAAGAAAGAAAAATCCGCAGGAAAATCCGCAGGTAAGTCTGCAAGAAAATCCGCAGGTACCAAGGAAGAAGATGATGAATAGTGAGGTTGAATCTTTGACCGCACGCGTGGCACATCTTTCTCTTCCCATTCGCCAGTCAACTGCACGTGGGTCCCACCTGGAATATTCAAATTCTGCATGATCACATGTTGTCCCTCTATCCATGTGCATCATGTGACTTCAATCTGGGCCATAGATCTCCACTAATTCTCCATCCAACGCATCAAAAACGTAGCTACACCATGCACCTTCATTTAATTACCACACATGATCATTGTCTTATTTCATTTTCTATTTTTATTTTAATTTCTTTGTTAAATTAATTAAAAATAGTTTAAAAATCCCAAAAAATCCACAAAAAATATTTTAGACTTCTAAAATAATATACTATTTTCTGAAATAAAAATATTTTATTTTCTTCAAAATTTTAATATTTTTGCATAATTAATTAGTATATATTTATATATTTGCTTTTTAATTATTCTAACCAATCAAAAAATCATCAAAAAAATTGTTCTTTATATTAAATATTGTTTATATATTATAAACTAATTTTGTACATATTTTGAATAATTTTCTTTTTAAGTTTTAATTATTTGTATAATTATTTGCATAATTATGTTTTAATTAACTTAAATCAATTTCATATCAATTTCAAAAATTCAAAAAAAATTAGTTTTGTTTTAAAATTAATTAACAAATATTTTGTATATATTTTAAACTTAATTTCTAGGTTTAAATATATTTCCATCTTTTTTCTTCATTTTAATTTAATTAATCATGCATTAATTATAATTAAAATCAATCATAAAAAAAATCCAAAAACATGCCTTTTATTTTTCTTGCAATTTAAATTCCTAGATAAATGTATAGGATGTCAAATTCATGTAAATAGGCTAGTTTACATTTCCTGCACAATCGATGTAATAGCGTAGATTTACTTTCCGCACTTTACATTTCCGCACTTTAATTTCCAGCACATATAAACTGCGTGTATGTCAAAGATAAAATTGAACCGTTAGATCACTAACTTCAAAGATAAATATCTGAATCCAATCACAATCACACTTGCACCTCTTAAGGTAATCCCTTCTCATTCCTTTCAAAATCAAAGTCAAAATTCCACTGTTTTGAGTACAAAATCGAACCTTGCTTTTATATCCGGTGAAAGGATAGATTTTTAAAGGAAATAGGATAGAGACCTTACAACTCAGGGTAGACCTCCTAGTTTGCTTGCTCAAAATCAAAACAAACAAAATTCTCATACACTGTTGATTTTTCAAAACTTCCAAAAAAGACAATACTTTGTATACATCCAAACACGGATTATTACAAAGTTAACGTTCTTTTCAAAACATCTTTCGAAAGATAAACAAGCATTTTGTATACATCCACACACGGATCATTACAAAATTCAAATTACAAAGGTATTTGAAACCACATATGAGCAATTTCAGAGCAATTGAAAAGTGATCGAAAAACAAGTGAGCTAAGCAAACTTAAGAGCCCATGGATAACCATGGATACAAAGGGTGCTAACACCTTCCCTTTGTATAACCTACCCCCTTACCCAGAATTTCTTAAAGGTCTTTTTTCTGTGTCTTTTATAAACCTTTCCTTAATTGGATAAAATAAAAGGTCGGTGGCGACTCTGTGAATTTTCAAAATGCGAAAGCATTAAGCAACAAAAAAGAGTCAGTTCACGTATCTCTACAGATCAGAGGTATGGCCCGGTATTAAAAAAAATCGGAGGTCCACAGAACTGGCGACTCTGCTGGGGACATACTTTCAAAAAACAAAATGTTTTCAGAAGGGGTTACCTTAAGAGAATAGATCACTTCGATGTTTTCAATTGATTGACTTGATTGCTCTATTTTTCAAAGGCTTGCTTGGGTATTTTGCTTGTGTGAAAGATTCTAACCCGAATCTCGAGATACCTTAAGTATATGACATTAGACCAAGGAAACTGTACGGCATGTACCGATACGGTTGATCTGGTAGTCATCGTTAGTGCGATACTTTGGTTTATACTGATGTCCCTTGAAAACGATCAAGGAGTATATTAGGCTTCCGAAATGTCATTAAACACTAATTTGTCTTAGAACCTTTTTAGTTGAACTTGACTTGTGGCCTATTAAGTGGCTAGCTTTGAAATTGATCGAAGTTAGTTATCCTCGAGGAATATTTTGATCGGCCGCTCGAGCGCCGTATTGAGATGTTACTTCCAAGGATCATAGAACCCAAATGCAATTCTAGGACAGGTTTTAACCAACTCAACTTCAGTGGGGAGGGTATCACCTATCAGCTCCATACAAGCCTTTAAACCTAAGGCTATTGTTTGATTTGTTTTTGTGTGCCACATGTTTGCATCATAAGCATATCATTTTTGCACCAAACACTTCAAGGATCAAAGAGTTTACCTTTGTTTTTGCAGGTAATGGCTCCCGCCACCAAAGATTACATCCGAATCAACATCTCAACGGTACCATCTGAACTAAAAGACTTGGTGTCAGAATTCCCCAGGAATGTTCAATTCACTGAAAAGCATGGTCACCTACTCCATTTGGTTACCTCAAAATTTGAAGAAGACATGATACGGGTCCTGTTCCAGTTCTTTGACCCTGAACATCATTGCTTTACCTTTCCTGATTACCAGTTGGTACCCACTTTGGAAGAATTCTCTGAACTAATTGGATTGCCTGTTCGAAATCAATTACCTTTCACTGGTTTAGAAAGGATTCCAAAACCTGAAGTCATTGCTGCTGCTTTACATCTGCGGAAATCAGAAATCGAGTCCAATTGGGAAACAAAGAGTGGAGTTAAGGGTTTACTTGCCAAATTCTTATTGGAAAAGGCTCGACTACTGCTAGAAAACAAAAGTTATCCAGCTTTTGAGGAAGTTATGGCACTTTTGATCTATGGGTTGGTTTTATCCCCAAATCCCGACCAGTTCATAAGTATACACATCATCAACCTTTTCCTAATCCGTAACCCGGTACCAACATTGCTGGGAGACATTCTACATTCTCTACACACTCGTACCATGAAGAAACGAGGAACTCTCATGTGCTGTATACCACTACTGGCTAGGTGGTTTACATTTCATCTTCCCCGATCAGTGTTGAGAAATGAACAAAGAATGCATTGGTCTCGCAGGATTATGTCTTTGTCTCATTCAGATATCCGGTGGAACAACTTCTTTCAAAGAGACATTACTATCATTGATCATTGTGGAGAGTACCCTAATGTGCCACTCCTTGGCATCAAAGGAGGTATCACTTACAATCCCTCTTTAGCTCTACGCCAATTCGGATATGCAAGGAGCAACGGTCCTCATAACATGATTATCCATGGCATTGTGTTTGATTACGAGAATGATTCTCATAGACACCGACGAAGGTTCATACATGCATGGGACAGTGTCTATAGAATAGAAAGCAAAACTCTGGGGCAATGGAATTCTGTTCCTATGGAACCCTACCTCAGATGGGTCCGCACTCATGCTCAAAAACTCCTTATGCCATATCCTGCTGTTCTACCTGTGACTATTGAACCAAAGGTCGAAGGATATGAACCTCAAGTTATTCTACACCCGGACATGCCAACTGACCTAGAAGAGTTGCAAAAATCTTGGGTTCAACTCAAAGAGGAAAGAAACACCTTCAAATCATACTGTCAGGACTATGAGAGAAGGATATTGGAGCTCACCGGACAGCTTCAAGAAGAACAGCAGATCAACACATTCCTGGGGGCAAAGAGAAAGCGTCCACGGGAGACCTGAAGGATCATTTATTTTATTTCTGTCTTGTAAGCCCAAACGAGGCAAAGAAAAAAGAAGCAAAAAAAAAAGAAATAAATTGATTAACTAACGTTTGTTTCTTTAACAAATCTAAACTCTAAGATCCTTGAAACATTGCACACACATTTCACTTCATGCATTGCATATACATTTCATACATTGCATTCATATACATTGCATATACATTTCATACATTGCATACACATGGCATCCAGTCATACACATTTCATAACAGGTTCACATGACGGATTTCTCATCTTCTCGCTGTTTATTTCAGTCAGAAGAGATGGAATCTGAAATGAGCATTAAGAACCTCGAAGCACAGAATGCCCAAGTTCAAGTGGCAATTCTGGAACTGGCAAAGGGGCAGCAAGAACTGAAAGCCCTGATAATCAAGAAGAAAAAGAAGCTCAAAGGATCTGTAGGTGTGAGTCACCTGAAAAGAAAGATCAAAATTCCAGTCAAAAAGTTCACAAAGCCACCGATCCCTGAAACAGTCGGTGATGATGAACAAGAAGACAATCAAAGTAACCAGGGTTCTGCTAAACCCTCTCTCTCTTCAAATGAAGAAAATGATCATTCTGGGGACGAACCGGATATTGAAAAATACCAACAGCTGGAAGACCGTATGAAAGCTATGGAGATACAAAAAATACCTGGCCTAGATTTCAATGATCTGGGGCTCATCTCGGATGTTGTTATCCCTCCAAAATTCAAAGTTCCTGTCTTTGCAAAATATGATGGAGTTTCTTGCCCGAAACTACATCTGAGATCCTATGTGAGGAAGATACAACCTCATACAACGGATAACAAATTGTGGATTCACTTCTTCCAAGAAAGTCTGTCGGGTACACAACTCGAGTGGTACTACCAGCTGGAAAATACCAAGGTTCATACTTGGGAAGAATTAGCTGCTGCTTTTTACAAACAGTACCAATACAATGCTGATCTTGCGCCAACCCGTACTCAACTAAGGGGCATGTCTATGGGACCAAAAGAAAGTTTCAAAGGATATGCACAAAAGTGGAGAGATATGGCTGGAAGGGTTCAACCACCCTTATCTGATCGCGAACTAGTTGACATGTTCATGGGCACTTTAACTGGCCCTTTCTATAGCCATTTGCTGGGAAGTTCATCATCAGGTTTCACTGACCTGATACTGACCGGAGAACGTGTCGAAAGTGGCATTCAAAATGGAAAAATTCAAATAGGTTCCACCTCTGGTACTACAAAAAGGCCCATCAGTGGGAGAAATGAGGTCAATGCAACTCAAATTCAAAAAAGTCGCAAAAGTGAGCAGCATCAATCTGTAGGGGCAGTTCTGATCTCCGCATCTGCACCTCAAAAAAATCAACAGCCAAAATATACGCATCGACCAGATGCACCAAGAAGAAATTTCACCAAAATCAACATGCCAATTTCTCAGGCATTGCAGCACTTGCTAAAAGCAGATCTGATCACCTTAAGAGGTCCTCCAAGGAATGTCAACACTTCCTCTCTGAATTATCGCCCTGATGCGACATGTGCCTATCACTCAAACTGTCCAGGACATGACGCAGACCACTGCTGGGCCCTGAAAAATAAAATACAAGATATGATAGATGCTGGTGAAATTGAGTTCGATCCTCCAGAAACTCCAAATGTCATCACAGCACCTATGCCAAAGCATGACAAAACTGTCAACGCTATCCTGGACACTGTTTACATCTATGATGTGAACGAATTATCAACTCCACTCTGCAAAGTCAAAGGAAAGCTAATCCGAGCTGGTTACTTCCCAGGATGTGACCCCGACTGCTTTTACTGCTCCTGCCTGCCCAATGGTTGTGAAAATCTGAGGATGGGAATTCAAAAATGGATGGATCGCCGTATCATTATGTTTGAGAGGCTCCCTTCTATGGACGTACTGTGCGAAGTCTTTGCAAACGGGATAAGAATAGAGGATGCCTCAGTGATCTCCAGCTTACCATTCAAAATCTCTGCTAAAGCTCCATTCAAAATTTCTGCTACACTCAAAGTGGCATCAGTAGTCATTGCTAGTCCAACTCCATTTCCATACTCCTCAGACAAAGCTGTCCCATGGGGATACAACACTAATGTTTACATTCATGGAGTTAAGCAGGGTACCTCGACTGAAGAGACCGCAAAGTTAACTACTCCAACTGTGGGTAATATTGTGGGTACCAGCAAAATCACGAGAAGTGGAAGAATCTTTTCACCAGAAATTTCTCCAAATGTTGCTGCTGGTCCAGTCCGAGTTCCAGTTCCTAATCAAAATGTCAGCGCTCGAGGCAAAGAGCCACAAGTTGAACAAATTCAAACCCCGGTGGAGATCACTGCTGAGGATCCATCAAAGCAAGAAATGGAGGAAATATTGAAAATCATCTGCAAAAGTGATTACAATATTGTTGAGCAACTGGGGCACACTGCTTCAAAAATCTCAATGCTATCTCTGCTAAAATATTCAGAAGCTCATGCCAAAGCCCTGATGAAATTCCTAAAAGCTGCGCATGTACCTCAAGAGATCTCAGTCGACCAATTTGAGAATTGTGTTGCCAATCTAACCGTGAGCAATGGTCTCGGTTTCTCTGATGTGGATCTAACCCCTGCTGGAAAAAATCACAACAAAGCCTTACATATCTCCATTGAATGTAATGGCACCACTCTATCTCATGTACTAGTAGATAACGGTTCTTCTTTGAACGTGTTACCGAAAACAGTACTAGAAAAGCTTGACTTCGAAGGAATTGTGTTACAACCAAGTGATGTTGTGGTAAGAGCCTTTGACGGGTCAACCAGAACGGTATACGGAAAAGTGAATCTCCCAATCAGAGTGGGTTCTCAAATCTTTGATTCTATCTTTTACGTAATGGAAATTCACCCAGCCTACTCCTGTTTACTCGGACGCCCTTGGATACATGGGGCAAACGCTGTAACTTCTACCCTGCATCAGAAGTTAAAATATCCAGTAAAAGGAAAGATTGTCACAGTCTATGGCGAAGAGGAATATGTGGTTAGTCACCTAAGCAATTCCAAATATGTCGAGTTGGAGGACGAATTCATCGAAACTCCATGCCAATCATTTGAGGTGGTCTCTCCAGATGTCTTTACCACCAAGCATATTCCTGCTACTCCAACTACAGCTATGGCTTCTCTCAAAGATGCCAAAGCCATGATTGAACAGGGTGATTGCACAGTATGGGGACAGCTTCCCGATATACCCTACAAGTCTGACAAGCTAGGCCTGGGCTATGATAGTGAAAATCAAAAGAATGATCAAAGTCCTTGTTCTAGAGGATTAATGTCACACTTCGTCAGCCAAGAAGTAAACGCTATTGAAGATGAAGGAGTGTTCTTGAACCATATCATTCAGCCATATCCAGATGAAATTCCACCCATTTCCATGGGAATGTGGGATGCTGTGGGAGAACCAAACGGCGGGTATAATTATCAGTATGCCGAACCTCAGAATTCTTATATTGCTATGGAGGACCTTACCCCGACTGGATGGGGTGATGAAGTTGGAAATGATCAAATTTTCACAAGTCCCGCCACTGAGCAATATCAAAATCCACCCAAAGAAGTATGGGACACGCTAGGAGAACCCAGCGGCAAATATGACTATATGGTGAAATACTCCGCTCCTCCGAGCTCACAAATTCCTATGGAGGACATTGTCCCAACTGGATGGGATGAACATTACGATGACAATTTCGCTTTTGAAAAAGCCAGGGAAATACCAAATAACGAGGGTTGCTTTCTGTCAGCATACACTCCTCACCAAGATGCACAAATCTCTATTCAAGACATCATCCCGACTTCATGGGACGGCCTTATCGAGCATCTCGCTCAGCCAACAGAGATATCTCAGCCTGGGCTCTCGTATCCAGCAGAGTATATCCCTTATCCCGAAGGATCACCGGCTCATTTTCCCACTAATGAAATCAATGCTGTGGAAGATGAAAAAGACAACTGCAACTGGAACAGCTGGGTACCCCCTGCTCACAACAGTGGATTGAACAACTGGAAAGCTGAGGATGTGATCTCCTTTGACCAGGAGTAAATGCCATTTCCTGTTTTCTTTGTGTATAATGTGCAAAGATAAAAGTGGTTCCTGAACAATCGAACCATGAGCTTGAAAGCCGTGTGCCTTAGCACACCGGTCCTTCTATAAGGGCTTATCATATCATGATCATGTGCATTCAATAAAATCATGGGACGCTTGCATATTTAAAATTTGTGATCCTTTTTCCTTCTTTCTTCGCTTTCAAATAACTATGCTTTTTTCTTCACACACACTCACATAATTAACTTGCAGATTCACATACACTCTGGATTCAGTCAACAACGATTCTGCTATTGCCCGTCATGACTTTGAAAATCCGATCTACCAAACTGAGGACGAAAGTGAGGAAGATTGTGAAGTGCCAAGAGAACTTGCAAGGCTGCTAGAACAAGAAGACAAGGCCATACAGCCTCACGAGGAGCCAATTGAGGTCATCAACTTGGGCAGCGACGAAGAAAAGAAAGAAGTCAAAATAGGGGCTGATTTAGAACACAGCGTCAAGCAAAGACTGATTCAAATGCTGCGAGACTACGTCGAGATATTCGCCTGGTCCTATGAGGATATGCCAGGCCTTGACACGGACATCGTAGTTCATCGCCTACCAATCAAAGGAAGTGTGGTAGCTGATCATCTGGCTCATCAAGCAGTGGATGATTATCAAGCATTGAACTTTGACTTCCCAGACGAAGACATTATGCTAGTCAATGACTACAAACAATCAGGACCAGAAGAAGGACCCGAGCCAGGATCCCGGTGGACTATGGTTTTTGACGGAGCTTCTAATGCACTTGGCAATGGCATCGGAGCTGTGATCATTTCCCCCACAGGAGGTCATACACCATTCACTGCCAGATTATGCTTCAATTGCACTAACAATATAGCCGAATACGAAGCATGTATTCTGGGTCTCAAAGCTGCAATTGATCTAAGAATCAAATTCCTGGAAGTCTACGGAGACTCGGCCTTGGTAATCTACCAAGTCAAAGGGGAATGGGACACGAAGCACCCAAATCTAATTCCTTACAAAGAGTATGTGCTGAGTTTGATTCTTTACTTCGAAGAAATCACTTTCGAACACATCCCACGCGAGGAAAATCAACTAGCTGATGCTTTAGCTACCATGTCATCCATGTTCAAAGTCAGGTGGGACAACGAGGCGCCTATGATCACCATTTACAGGCAAGATGAACCATCCTATTGCAATGAGGTCAATACCGAAGGAACCGAGGAAAAACCATGGTTCCATGAAGTAAAAAGATATCTCGAAGCTCAGGAGTACCCTGAAGGGGCATCCATTAACGACAGAAAGTTTCTAAGGAGATTTGCTGCCAAATTCTTTCTAAGCAATGGAACCCTATACAAACGCAATCATGACTCGACTTTACTTCGCTGTGTAAACAAGAAGGAAGCAGAACAGATCATGGAGGAAATACACAATGGTGCCTTTGGTACTCATTCCAGTGGACATACAATGGCTAAAAAAATCCTTAGAGCAGGTTATTACTGGTCTACCATGGAAACAGACTGCCATCATCACTCCCGAACATGTCACAAATGCCAGATATATGCTGACAAAGTACATGTACCTCCAGTTCCATTAAGCGTCCTGACGGCTCCTTGGCCTTTTGCAATGTGGGGTATTGATATGATTGGAGAAATCAAACCTACTGCCTCCAACGGACATCGCTTTATCCTGGTCGCTATTGACTACTTCACAAAGTGGGTAGAAGCAGCTTCATTTGCTTCTGTCACCAAAAATGTGGTAGCCCGGTTCATCAAATACAATCTCATTTGTCGGTATGGCATCCCTGAACGGATTATCACGGACAATGGCACAAATCTAAACAACAGAATGATTACTGAACTTTGCACACAGTTCAAAATCAAGCATCATAATTCCTCTCCATATCGACCAAAGATGAACGGCGCGGTGGAAGCTGCCAACAAGAACATCAAGAAAATCATACAAAAAATGACAGTAACCTACAAAGACTGGCATGAGATGTTACCTTTTGCTCTTCATGGTTATCGCACATCTGCGCGTACTTCAACAGGGGCAACTCCATTCTCCTTAGTCTATGGTATGGAGGCAGTTCTTCCAATTGAAATTCAGATTCCTTCCCTAAGGATTATGAAGGAAGCCAATCTAGACGAAGACGATTGGATTCAAACACGGTTGGACCAGATAAACTTGATTGATGAGAAAAGGCTCGCAGCTATTTGTCATGGTCAGCTATACCAAAAGCGCATGATCAAAGCCTTCAACAAAAAAGTCAAAAGTCAAGCATACCAAACTGGCGGCTTGGTTGTCAAACGCATCATCTTACCACAAGGTGATCCCAGAGGCAAATGGACTCCCACCTACGAGGGACCATTCATAATCAAGAAAATATTCTCCGGCGGCGCCATGTTGCTTACCACCATGGATGGCGAGGATTTCCCACACCCTGTGAATGCTGACATAGTCAAAAAATACTTCTCTTAAAAAAAAAAAAAAAAAGCTCGCTAAGTTGAAAACCTGAAAGGGCAACTTAGGCAAAAATGAGCGTCTCGGTGGATTGAAAACCCGAAAGGGCGGTCCAGGCAAAAATTAGAGACTAAACAAAAAATCCCGGTAGGCTGAAAACCTGAAAGGGCGGCCTAGGCAAAAGTTAGGGAATGAAGCATACAACTGTGTTCCGTTCAGCTGCCTACTCACCATCAAGATTCAACACCTCAAAGACACTGATCAGTCTAATCACTTTCTTCCAACAAGTGAGGGATGAGATGCTCGAAGACAGATTGGCAATAGCAGAGTTGAAACTTGACTGGATCATTTTCACGTAGCTATTTATCTTCATAAATATTTTTCAAAACTTTCTGACAGTTTCCTACTTCTAGGATTGTTGTCTCCCTGTGCTAACCCGCCTATCATGGCTCTTTTCAATGCAGCTCTTTCAAAAATCACTATTTTCACTTTTTCTGTTTTAAATACGTAAGCGTCCCAATGATAATTTTGAATGAACATATGCATTTGAATATGATTGATGTTTACCAGGAAAAACAGGAATGGCATTCAGGAAATGTCCCGATCATCTGGACATCATTCCATCAGAAGGAAATCACCAAGAGAAACGCATTTCTCAGCAAATTCCTCAAAAAGATTTTCTCTTCAAAAGAAGTCTTATTCCCCAGCAGGTTTGTTCCAGATTACTATCTTCAGAAGGTGTGATCCCCGCACCCGGACTTGGTCAGATAGTGCATCGGAGGATTATGCATCTTCCTCATTCCCATTTGAAAGGGCATCAGAACTTCCAGTTACCTTTGGTTCCCCAAGCAGTAGTCAAAGATCCTTCAACGGGATACCCGGGTTCTCAAAGAATTTCCCCAGACGAGGGTACTCAAGCAAGACAAAAGATCATCAACGATCACAATACATTCATGTCCAGCTGACTAGTGGGAATTTATTTTTCCAATTAGAAGCTTGACATCACATTCACATATTCACATTCACATATTCACATTCATACATCATATTCATACATCATACATCATACATCATGCATCATGCGCATATTCATACACAGCATAACATGCATATTTCTCCGGGAATATCTCACATTTACATGCATCATAAACATTGCATATCACTAACTTGATTTTTCAGGTAGGCAGATACCTTCAACAAAGATGTTCTCAATCACATGCCGTGTTCACCTGAATTCCATGAACGGTTCTCTCAGATATAATCAAGCCAAAGATTCATTCTGATCACTTACCCACTCAAAAACAAGCATCACAGATCAAAAGCGATACCTCAGACGGTTCCAAAACGATCTAGCATCACAGATCAAAGTCGATACCTCAGACGGTTCCAAAAACGATCTAGCATCACAGATCTAAAGCGATACCTCAGGCGGTTCCAAAAACGATCTAACATTGCAGATCTAAAGCGATACCTCAGGCGGTTCCAAGAACGATCTAACATTGCAGATCTAAAAGCGATACCTCAGACGGTTCCACAATGATCAACTTCCAAAATCTAAATCGGAAAAACTTTGGACAAGTTCCGTAACGATTATCTTCCAAGACTTAAAGCGGTAACCTTGGACGGTTCCGAAACAGTCAACACAAAAACTTTCAAATCCTTCATCAAGATATAATCAATGAATTCATTCTGATGAACAAACCATCAACACATTTACCAGGTGGCATCTGAAAGCCCATCCCAGGTAATGTTTCAATCTGCCAACAACATTTCGCAGACGACATTCAAATGCCACTTCCAACATCTCTTCTGATCAAGGTAAGTGCAAATTTTCAGGGCATCTAAATATTCAATCATCTTCTACCTTCAGATTTCAGACAATCTCTTCAGGTTTAAGAAGATTGAATAGGGGCAACTGTTATACCCCAAAATTTGCCCGCATCTTTTTTCAAGAAAACTCCAATCTGAAAATTAAGAGTCTCATATAATCATGGATTTTTATTTTAACAAATATCCTGACATATGAAATACTTAGTTTTTAGAATTTTTCTTATACAGTATTTTGGCTTGCAGTTGAATTTATTCTTACGCAAACGCCAAATACTGTTTATTACTTCACACATGCTATTTATTTATTTACAGATAAATAGTACTGACACAATTGGTACAGAGTTAAAATCTTTTTGCAGGCGCAAAATCAGGAAACTCAGACTGTACTGGTAACAGTAAACATTAGTTATTTATTATGTCTGTGTTTTTCTAACAAGTCATGTAAATAAACTTTCATTTTTCACATAAAACATAAAACAAAAAACAACAAAAAAGAAAATTAACTTTGACTGTTGATTTTTCACTCTAACTGCTACGTCAATACCTGAACAGTCAGTTGACAGCCAAACTGCTGGCAGTACAATTCTCAGTGTTTTGTACCATCAATCAAATCAATCTTTCACAATTCAAAATTCCAAGGTTTTTGTTCAAGAAGTCTTCTGAATATCACGCGATTAGCAGAGACTCAACACTGCACAAAAATCAGGTACGCTTAACTGTCTCCTACACAAACAGTCCCTAATCAGGGTTTTTCTTGTTTTTACAGGAGCAACAAGTTTTGAGAGCTCAAATGGATTTCATACACATCCATATATCTCAAAGTACCATCATACAAATTTTCAAACTTCAATTCACTCAGACGCACCGTCAGCAGCTCAAACAGTCAACAGACGACCCGTTTGACCAAAAAGTCAACAGACAGTCAAAAATGAAATTTTTTGTCAAAGTCCATATTTTGTCAAAGGATTCATCATTTGATCATTGGATGATCATAATTCATCAAGGAAAGATCAAAAATCAACAAAACCCTAAGATTCAAAATTAGGGTTTTTGCCTGAAAAGTCAACTCAACTTTGACTGATCATAACTCTCTCATCCTTCATCCAAAAAATTCAAACCAAAGCTTGTTTTGAAGGAAATTCAATTATCTTTCAAATGCCATTGATCCCATGGTCATTGGATTCACCATTTGAAAAATATGATCAAAGACATTACAGGTCATTTTCAAAGTCAACAAAAAGACACTTTTTTCAAAAGGACACACAAGGAGCTTCAAAAATCATTTTGACATGAGACCAAAGACATTGGTTAGAGGACTCTTTGAGGTTTCTAAAAAGTGCAAGATCTCCTTCATATGACAAAAATTGAAGGATTTACACCTTGTTGAAGTTGGCTAAATTTTGGGAAAATACATGAAATCAACATTGTTCAAAATGGCATTTTTTCCAAATGGGGCCAAGTTTTCAGCATTCAAACATCACTTCCATGTTATAATGGGCCTCCCACGACCAAGACAAAGCCCACATCATTTTTATCCATTTTTGATTTAATTTTATCACATATAAGATTAAATTTAAAAAGGAAAATGGAAGAATAATGGGTAGCTTATTTTCCAAGCATGACTCATCAAATAATCACTTAATTATGCAGCAAGGAGGCTGCAAGGAAAGAAGTGTGAAGAGCAAGCCAAGGTTGCTTGAGTTCCAAGCTTGAAAGTCAAAATTCAACAAAAGCAATCATTGCTTTTAGCTTCAAATTTAAGCACCTCAAGGCCTATAAATGAAGCTGCATATTTCACAAACAAGGAGAGCCAACACACCCACGAAAATAGCCAAGGCATAGTCAAGAAAACTCACCAAAATTCTCTCAAAATTCCATAACTTTGTAATTTTCAATTTTCATATTTCCAATCAATATCAATACAAACAATCACTTCCAATCATCTCCTAAAGCAATATAGAGTAAGAATAAGCTCTTTGTTTGGTCCCATGAGAGTCGTAGCATGTGTATAAAGTGTTACATGAACACACACATATAACTTTCGTTTTCCCATGCATGCTTGATTAAAATAAAAACTAACCACTTGCATGGACTCATGGCATGATATAGAGTAGGTTTGAGTGATCACATGCAAGCTTTAACGTGGTTTTGAAGCTCCACCATTTTTGAGCTTCAAACATGTGAAGCTTTCGTTCTCCATGATACAAGCTTCAAATGGAAAAACTAACGACGCTATCATGTTCAGAAGGGTCCAATTAGGTGATCTGGGTGGCCTTTGTTTTTTTTTATTTTCATTTTGTAGGTCGTTCAAAAGCATGAAAAAAAGAAAGAAAAATCCGCAGGAAAATCCGCAGGTAAGTCTGCAAGAAAATCCGCAGGTACCAAGGAAGAAGATGATGAATAGTGAGGTTGAATCTTTGACCGCACGCGTGGCACATCTTTCTCTTCCCATTCGCCAGTCAACTGCACGTGGGTCCCACCTGGAATATTCAAATTCTGCATGATCACATGTTGTCCCTCTATCCATGTGCATCATGTGACTTCAATCTGGGCCATAGATCTCCACTAATTCTCCATCCAACGCATCAAAAACGTAGCTACACCATGCACCTTCATTTAATTACCACACATGATCATTGTCTTATTTCATTTTCTATTTTTATTTTAATTTCTTTGTTAAATTAATTAAAAATAGTTTAAAAATCCCAAAAAATCCACAAAAAATATTTTAGACTTCTAAAATAATATACTATTTTCTGAAATAAAAATATTTTATTTTCTTCAAAATTTTAATATTTTTGCATAATTAATTAGTATATATTTATATATTTGCTTTTTAATTATTCTAACCAATCAAAAAATCATCAAAAAAATTGTTCTTTATATTAAATATTGTTTATATATTATAAACTAATTTTGTACATATTTTGAATAATTTTCTTTTTAAGTTTTAATTATTTGTATAATTATTTGCATAATTATGTTTTAATTAACTTAAATCAATTTCAAATCAATTTCAAAAATTCAAAAAAAATTAGTTTTGTTTTAAAATTAATTAACAAATATTTTGTATATATTTTAAACTTAATTTCTAGGTTTAAATATATTTCCATCTTTTTTCTTCATTTTAATTTAATTAATCATGCATTAATTATAATTAAAATCAATCATAAAAAAAATCCAAAAACATGCCTTTTATTTTTCTTGCAATTTAAATTCCTAGATAAATGTATAGGATGTCAAATTCATGTAAATAGGCTAGTTTACATTTCCTGCACAATCGATGTAATAGCGTAGATTTACTTTCCGCACTTTACATTTCCGCACTTTAATTTCCAGCACATATAAACTGCGTGTATGTCAAAGATAAAATTGAACCGTTAGATCACTAACTTCAAAGATAAATATCTGAATCCAATCACAATCACACTTGCACCTCTTAAGGTAATCCCTTCTCATTCCTTTCAAAATCAAAGTCAAAATTCCACTGTTTTGAGTACAAAATCGAACCTTGCTTTTATATCCGGTGAAAGGATAGATTTTTAAAGGAAATAGGATAGAGACCTTACAACTCAGGGTAGACCTCCTAGTTTGCTTGCTCAAAATCAAAACAAACAAAATTCTCATACACTGTTGATTTTTCAAAACTTCCAAAAAAGACAATACTTTGTATACATCCAAACACGGATTATTACAAAGTTAACGTTCTTTTCAAAACATCTTTCGAAAGATAAACAAGCATTTTGTATACATCCACACACGGATCATTACAAAATTCAAATTACAAAGGTATTTGAAACCACATATGAGCAATTTCAGAGCAATTGAAAAGTGATCGAAAAACAAGTGAGCTAAGCAAACTTAAGAGCCCATGGATAACCATGGATACAAAGGGTGCTAACACCTTCCCTTTGTATAACCTACCCCCTTACCCAGAATTTCTTAAAGGTCTTTTTTCTGTGTCTTTTATAAACCTTTCCTTAATTGGATAAAATAAAAGGTCGGTGGCGACTCTGTGAATTTTCAAAATGCGAAAGCATTAAGCGACAAAAAAGAGTCAGTTCACGTATCTCTACAGATCAGAGGTATGGCCCGGTATTAAAAAAAATCGGAGGTCCACAATGCGTCACAAGAAAGCTAAGTAGTACACTTACTAAAGATGCATCAAAAGTTGATGATGAAGACAGAATCAAAGGATATAAGAGCTGCTGCTCCTTGTGTGATTCTGAGAAAGAAGAAGAAAATATTTCTGAAGAAGCAATCAATCCCTCGTGCAAATGCTCAGCATATGCTTAATCAGAATTAAAGGAGATGGTCTTACAAGAAGGAGTGATTGCTAAAAAACTTCAACCTCCATATTCAAGGAAAGAATTAAAGAAGCATATTTACATAAGAGTTGTTGCTCTTAAACTGCTTAAAGAAGAACGAAGATGAAGATCAGATTGAAGAAGCAATCATCAGGAGCAAATATTCTAATTCAGCTTATCAATCATAAAAGTGAATGTCTCATCTAGAAGCTGAAGACAAGAAGACTGCAAGACGTAAGTTTCTTGTATTCAAAATGTAAAACACATAGAGTTGTTGCTCATAATGTGTAATATCTTAGAAACTTCTGATAGAATGTTTAGACACCAGAAGTGACTTCAAGTCAATGTGTCTTAAACTGATGAACTTAAGATTAGGAGAAATCTGCTCAGCCAAGAAGCACTCATGTAATCTCCAGAAGATAAATGAACACTATATCCTGCTGGATCCCTGGACGGTTCATTATCAGAAGTTAGTCACAGTGGTTTGCTGTGCAGGGTTAGTCACAACTGGTTGGTTGTGCATGGTTAGTCACAGTGGGTAGACTGTGCAGGGTTCCTGAGTCAATGGACGTTATATCTCGCGGAGATCACTGAACAGGTCATTGTCCAGATGGTTAGTCACAGCAGTTGGCTGTGCAGGTTGTTAGTCACGACGGAGGATCGTGTGAATGTAATCATGATTTGGTTATAGTGGATTAAGACCTCTGCTGAGAGGCAAATCACGTGAAGAAGGTGGACTGGAGGTAGCCTTACTTAGAAGGTGAACGAGGATAAAAATGAATGTGTCTTTTACTTTCTACTCATGTTATTTTAACTTAGAACTTCCAAGCCTTAATCATCAGAACTGTTCTAAACATGTCAGAAGTTCTCATATCCATTAGAAGTTAAAATGAGCATCATATTAGTTATGCAGTTCTACACTTCATGCTTCCGCAACATCAAAGCATAATCCAATAGATGAATAAACAAAATAAAGAAAAGACGTTAATGGAAAGAAAGGGATTTTAAATTGATAAAGAACACAATTCAATCCCCCCTTTCTTGTGTTTTTCTCCTCCTTCACCAGGGGGGTAAATAAAAAAAATATATTTTACAGGGGGTATTTTTTCCTCTTAGGGGTTAAAAGACTTAGAATTTTGAAATTATAGAGGGGTAATCCAAAACGTTTTTTAAAGGGGGTAAATCAAAACTCGCCTATATGGCAGGGGGATAAATGGCTATTAACCCATAAAAAAATAGGCAAGCAAGCCCGCCGCCTGCTGTCATACCCCAAAATTTGCCCATCACATTTTTACTTTCAAGCTCATACAAGTATCAAAAGCTCAAGACTTTATTGAATGCACATTCCCCTAATCAAAGGGTCCTCAAATTGGGGTTTTGGATTTGCTAAGGAGAAAGGATGTATCAAGGCCTCAAGTAAGCTTCATATGATCTCTTAGGATTCAAATCATATCCATGACAAGTTTCAAGCCTCAGTTTACAAGATTGCTCATTCAATTGCTCAGATAGTCAACAGTCGACTAGTTTGACCTAAAAGTCAATAATGGTCAAAGTACAGTCAAAATTCCTGATTTTTGGTCAACATCCATATTTTAAAGTATCATTCATCATTTGACCAAGGGTTGATCATTATTCATCAAGGAAAGCTCAGAAATCAGCAAAAGTCCAAGTTACTAAATTAGGGTTTCTAAGCAAAAGTCAACTGTACTTTGACTGGCCATAAGTCTCTCATGCTTTATCAGAAATTCCCCAATCAAAGCTTATTCTCAAGGAAATTCAATTCTATACAACTTTGATGTTGGTCCCAAGGTCAAGAAATGCTTCCGCCTGAGAGATATAAGTCAAAACATTACAGGTCCTTTTAAAGGTCAACCAAAAGTTATCTTTTTCATATGCTTGGTACATGAGCATGGAAACATAAATTGAGATGAAACCAAAAGGTTCATTTAGAGGACACTCTGAGCTTTCTAAAAAGATCAAGAACATCTTCATATGACCAAAATTGAGAGAGATACGCAAGGTTGAAGTTAAGCAATTTTCAAGAGATGCATGAAACCCTAAATCGCCAATTTTGGATTTTTAAGCTAATAGGCCTAGGTTTTGGACTTAAAACATATGCATGACCCAAATAAAGACCTTTAAAACCATTCTCATATTTTTGAATTTTTACTTATATTTATTTGAAGTTTATTCAATTAAATGTAAAATAAAAATCAAATTGGTGCATGATTTGATTTTTTCAATCACAAAATCATTCTTCAAATTCAACTAAATCAAATATGGTGATTGGAAAGAGATTGAAACAAAAATAGCAAGATTTTATATAAATTTTCAATCATATTTTTTCAAATTTTTTCTCCATTAAACTTGATTTCCAAGCAAGATTTTTACCCTAATTTATACCTGGTAAATACCATATGCTGTGTACAAGGCAGGGGGGACAAAAAATCAAGGAGAAGGCAAGGGTTTCCAAGGTTAAATAAACACGCAAAAGCTAGGGCACGAGAGAGTTTTGTTTCCAGCAAGTTCCAGTCGCATGTGATCGTCCCAAGAGCATCCTAATGCCTTCAGGGATCACTCTCGATCATCGTTGAAAGTTTCAACCCCCCATCTCGTCGTCTCTGAGTTGCACCATTGCTTGCAGGTTTTAGCGCCAGATTAACATTCCACCATTGTTGAAGCTCCAAGCTTCAACGTTTTCGTTTTCATGCTTGCAGTGCTCTTCAATAAAAAAAATAGTACCATTGAGTTCGTGGCATCCAAATTAGTGGGACTGGGCGTTTTTTTTGTATTATTTCACGTGAATTTCTTGATGATAGTTTTTGCAGGAAGTTGCTACGATAACTCGCAGCTAAGTTGTAGCGAAACCAAAGCCAGATCGTAGCGAAATTGGGTAAGGCAGTGAAAGTGACGATGAACAGTAACGTGGAACTTCTGACTACCCTCAGAGCTTTTCTATTGGCTGTTCAGCGGAATCAGGCTCTCTCTCCACTCTGGATTGGCTAGACGTTCACGCAGGGGTCCCACAGTTGATTGGAATGCGTGATCATATATTATCAAATGGCCCTGGTTCGTTGACACCATCCATAACGTAGCACATTTGGTAAAGGGAGTGTATTACTGACCAAGACAGCCTCAGTTCGACTCCCTGCTCAAGCAACTATATTTTTTCAGCCTTTTCTTTCATATTCCTTTTATTATTTTTTCTTATTATTAACTAATTAATTAATTTAGTAAACAATTAGATTAAAATAGGATTAGATTTAATTAATCAATTTAACCTTTTTTTACATAATTAGGATTGGTTGTTTAATTAACTTTGTTATATCTTTAATTTTAAGAGTTTTAGGTTTTAGGGTTTTATTTAGTTGAATCTTAACAAATTAATTAAATAATATAATTCAAATAGGTTTATTTGATAAAGATTTTAACCGACACGATTGGTTACGATGGTTAGTAATCTTCATAAATTCGTTATTTGTTTTAATCAAACCTATTGATTACGATAATTAACGATAATTAATTTCCTTCATATTAATAATCCATTTAAAATACAATCAATTTGTTAATGGTTATAATCAGATCGACTGATTAGGATAATTAACCACCCTTCATTAATTTATTAATCGTTTTAATCAAACTAATTGGTTGCGATGGTTAATAATAAAATAATTCAATTCCCAAAATAATTCAAATAATCTATTAAAACACATGTATTTGCTAATGGTGATAATCAAATCAATCGATTAAAATAATATGCAATTCTTTACTTAATTTGTTAATTATGTTGATCAAAGCCATTGATCACCGCGATTAATGAAACATATTATAATTAGGGTTGTACGCCATATTAAAACACAATTTCTTTTACAAAATTACAAACTACAAATTTCAAAACTACGATAAGGTAATTCAAAATACCTTCACACATTCATACTAATTCTAAGGCGTACAACCCTGCCCCGAACTACATTGACTCTGATCCTCCCTAAGGAGGTACGTAGGCACTTGGCAACAAGGCGAGTCCCCTTCCCCAAAACTCCAATTAGGTTCGAATCTTACCGTTCACCCTTGAAAGCACAAACCTTGCCTTAATATTTATTAGCCATAAACCATTACCTTAAACAAAACCTTAGGAAAGGGTTAAGGGTGCCTAACACCTTCCCTTGACCTGATTATAATAACTTATCCAGATCTCTAAACTTCGTAGGATTTCCTATTCGCCCTGGCAGAATAGGTGGCGACTCTAAAATCTAAACTTTTAGGGCAGGTTGCTACAGCTGGCGACTCTGCTGGGGATAAAACAATTGGTGAATTATTATGCTCCTAGGTTTGGTTTGAGGTTTAGAGTACAGGGTTAATTATTAGGGTTTGGCTAAAATTTCAGGATTAGAAATTTGGGGTTAGGGTTTAGGTTTTTATTAAATATTTAATTTAATTTTCTATTTGTTTATTTATTTATTTATAGTTTTTTTTATTTACAATAATTTTTTACAGTTATTTAAATAAATGTTTATTTACTGTTATTATTTTAATATGTAAAATATTTGTTTATTATTCTTTTCTGGGATATATAAATTGTGGTTAAAACATAAGTATGGGAATTATCCTTAAGACCAGGGGAGACTTGCATCGCCTACGAGTCTTATTGATAATTCTACTCAGAGTGGGTTGAATATCCGGAAATGTCCAAAACGAGGCTTGACTTTGTTGAGGGAAGGACTTGGTATTTGGCTGATCTCTCTGAGAACCTACCCCTAAAACTCGAACCTCATGGGCAAATGAGTTGTTCTAAAATCCAAAGAGACAAAAAGTCTTGGAGGCTACGAACGGCCCCATGAGACCCTTGTTAGAACATACCCATGGGAAGGGTAGACTCCCTAAGCCGTCATGCCGAACCTATGAACTTAGGGTTAGGTGCTTATTATATGTTTGCAATTTATATACTACGAATATCTGTGTTTTAATTCTGCGGGTCTTTCTACACGTTCCCCAGCCGGTAGGGATTCTGTTTCCAAGATCATGTCCTTCCCACGAAGGACATCTCCATTTATGCACGTCAATTGGCCTCTCGATGGTCATGAGACCTAGTGGCTGTCTTGAACAGTCACCATGTGCCTACATCTACGCACTCTCTAACCAATAGGGATTCTACTTCTAAGATCACATTCCTCGCACGAAGGACATCTTCGTTAGCATACGTCAATTGGCCTCTCGATGGCCATGAGATCTAGTGACTGTCTTGAACGGTCACCCCATGCTTGCTCCCGCGCACCCCCTAACTTGTAGGGTTTGGATTTCCATTTATACATCTTTCATCCCTATCATATAGGGATTTCACTTCGCCTGGCATCGTCCTTAGATAGGTTGTGTTTCGCATAGATGTTGCACCCCAAAATTTGCCCACCTAATTTTATTTTAACTGGCTTAAGATTCGCATTCCATGCATACATTCATTAGGTCATCCAATGCACCATATTTCATTAATCAGTAAAACTTAGCATGAGATCAAGGGTCTTGGAGATTAAGAGTTCTACCTCACTCAAGCTTGATTCATTTGGTTCTTATTTGAATATGGGACTATGGGATTAAGGCTCGGATCCATGGTATGTCGTGTCATCATCATACAAAGTCATTCTATTTCAAGGAGCTTGGATTATGGTTTCATCTCATCAACAAAAGTATAATATATTGGGTTACTTGGATCACAAGTTACGTATGTTTTGGACCTTATGAGAGTTAGAGTTCACCTGGTATATTATGAATCCTATCAAGAGTGGAAATGTTTGGCCGAGACTTTTAAGCAAGTCTATATTATATTTTGGAGTTATCCCATCATATGAACATGCACTCAAGGTTACAAGAATTGATAAAGCTAGAAAATTAAAATTCAAAAAGGCCAATGGAGGGAAAAGTCATCATACAAAATTCAAATCAAATGCCAATACCACATCCTCCAAATTCCACAAGGTCCATTCATTACAAATTGCCAAACTTCATTACAACAAATGCTGATATTATTTTTATTATAAATCCACATCATTCAT
Organism: Vicia villosa; assembly: GCF_029867415.1. NCBI lineage: Eukaryota > Viridiplantae > Streptophyta > Magnoliopsida > Fabales > Fabaceae > Vicia > Vicia villosa. The sequence continues at coordinate 188,843 of NW_026705609.1, forward strand.
GATCTCAAGCCCAAGAATCGCTACAAGACGGTGTCTCAAACAAATCAAAAAAAAGAGAAAAAAAGAGAAGTTTATTACAACTTCAAGAATCAAAGAGATACATTTTATGAAAGTCATGGCATTATACACTTCATAGTTCAAATAGCATATTCTACTACAAATCCTAGTTCTCCTACAACAGCATCACATCTTCACATCCATACCAAAACAGCCCCTGTATCCATCATAAAACCGGCATCCATCTTCACTTCTTCATGTCCGAACCCGCCCTTCAACAACTCACCAATAGACGAGGAAAAAATGCAGCCATTAACCCTACAAAATAGAAGTGAAGAAATACAACAAGTCAGTCCTGCATCCATACATTCAACCATAACAAAATTTCCTAAACAATTCTCTAACCTTCCTAACTGTCCCTGTACACATAACTTAACCACCTCATAACAGTTATAACAGCCTTTCCTAACCAATTTTAACTATCAGCCCCTAACCCCTTCTAACAGTTAATCAATTAACTGCCTCTAACCATACAACTAACTGTCAAACAGATTTCTAACTGCAACCTAACAGAAAAACCAACCTCTAACCGATTTTATAACTACCAAAACAGAAATATAACTTACCCTAACTGTCAAAACTAACCTAACAGATTTGTAACCAATTATCCTAGCTATCAATAACAGAAAAAACAGTTTGTTACAAATTGTAACTAACCTTTCAATCAGACTCAATCTCTCCATTTTCTCTTCATCTTCAATTCTCTCCTTTCATTCTCCATAATTCCATTCACTCTTCACACAATCTTCTTCACTTCACTGATCTCTTCACTTTCACAATCCTTCAACCAATCTTCATCCACTTCCCCACACCATCTTCCCCGCATCAATCTTCGAACAGAAAACCAGAAAAATATTATGGCAGCATAACAGAAAAGAGAAGAAAGATTCAGAATCTAAAACTCACCTTCAACCGTGTAACAAACATCACCCTTCAATCTCTCTCCCGATTCACTTCTCACCTTCCATCATCACCTCCATCATCTTCAATCTCTTCAATCTTCATCAAACTTCTTCATCTCAGCATCACAACCATCGGCATCACCATCTTCAATCAACCTTCTCTTCACCATTTCGCTTCAAATAACAATCCCCACACAATCAGCCTTTACTTCATCTTCTTCAGCTTCAATCCTCCATTCAACAACATACACACAAATTCAGAAGAGGAGGAGAAAAAGAATCCAATTCGTAACAGAGAAGGAGTTGAAAAGATTCTTACCTGAGCTTCGCGAGTGGTTTGCGAAGAACGGAGGCTCGAGCGAGTGTAGACCGAGAAAGATTCGGAGAATCGACGAAGAAGAGGTATGAGAGTTTGAAGACGGACGCCGTTAGAGTCTCGATCGGAGACGGAGGAGACGAGAGAGAGAGAGCGCCGGAGTTTTGACCAGAGAAAGCAACAACGCCGCCGCCGTGTTCGTCGTGTGAAGGTTGCGATTCCCTAACCCTAATTCCCAAATCAATTGCATCTCTTTTTATTTCTTTCATGTTAATTAAATTGCTTTTTGAATGCTGATAACAATGAAATGGATCAAAAAAATCTGAACAATCTTGGGCCCTGGTATACGTATTGCTATCACACACCTCCCACTGAGGGCCATGGCGCCATTTTTGGCCAACAAAAGCTCTGAAACAAAAACGCCCTTGGGCTGGGCCACGCGCTTAATTGCTCTCCACACCCATATTTTCAACTAGCACCCCCTGTTTTCTTTATTCTCCATTAATAATTTTAGGTTTACTTAGTCTTTTTTACCAATTTCTTTTAGTTGATTAATCACTAATTCTTCACTATCAATTTTAGGCTTTTAATACAATTTTTCACATAGAAAATAATCGCTAAAAAAATAATAGTTTAGGCTTTTATTTCATTTCTTTTTGCTTGATTAAAATCATGTACTCTTGTCATAAAAAAACCATAATAAAAAATAGTATCTTTTAATTCATTTTGTGCAATATTTTGAATCATGTTTTGTACCATATTTTCAAGTGTTTATGTTAGCCATTTTACACTATTTTGGTATCATTATTTACTTGTATTTTACTTGTAATATTGATCTCCGCTTATGCTTATATTCTCATGCCGCTTTTTGCTCCTAACCATTAGGTAGAAACCATGACAACATTAGGAATTAGAGGTTCCCATCATATTAGGCTAGTTTTCATCTTAGGCTAGTTTTGTTTCCTTTTTCTCTTTCGACTTTAAAGTACTTAACAAAGGAAGAGGCGAATCACATAAAAAGTGGGAGAGAAACGAGTGGGATTTATTCCCTAATCTGTTTCTCGAACACTTAGTGAAAGAGAAATGAGTGGGATCAATTCCCTAATCTGTTTCTCTATCACTACTTAGAGAAATGAGTGGGATTCATTCCCTAATCTGTTTCTTAATCAATAGAGAAATGAGTGGGATTCATTCCCTAATCTGTTTCTCGATTATGCAGAGAAACGAGTGGGATTCATTCCCTAATCTGTTTCTCTGACATCATACATTCTATGTGATTCAACTCGCAGATTAAAATCCCTTAAAAAACACTCAACCAAAAAACATCTAAAACACTTAATAAAGGCTCAGACCTAATCAAAGTGATGAAGTGACGCGAAGCCTTGTATTGGGTTTTGTTCATCATGGAATCACATCTAAAAGACACAAACCAAGTTTCATCTCTCTCGCCTCCGAGGCATTCTTTCTCTTGCCTTCAGGGCATTCTTTCTCCTAATCCGACACGTTACTTCCGCTCCATTCCCAGCTTAAGACTCCAGAGGTCGAGCAGCGGAGTGCGAATGTAACGTCGTCCACTAAAAAACACAAAAAACAAACTAAAACTAAAGAGCCGAACTACGGCGCTCTGATTCCTGAAAAGGATACGTAGGCATTGGGTCGCGGGGCCTAAGCGAGCACAACTATTTATAAACCTTATTTTCCCCGTGTTTCTTTTCTTTCATTTGCATGCATTCCCTTAGTAATTAAGCTTTAGATTTACACACCCTTTAGATAGCAACAAACATAGGTGGATACCATCGAGTACGATGGGCGTGAGGGGTGCTAGTACCTTCCCCTTGCGTAACAGACTCCCGTACCCTATCTCTGGTCGAAAGACCTCGTTCTTATCCTTTCTTAGGTTTTCTGATATTCCTTTCCCTCTTTGGGATAAATATATTGGTGGCGACTCTGTTGTTTCATTTTCGCGAGCGTGCGACAGCTGGCGACTCTGCTGGGGATGTGATAGACCTGTGCTGGTCCATTCTTAGCGAGTCGATCCTAGCCTTTGTTTGTTTCTTTTCTTTGGGTGTTTTTCTTTATTTGTTTATATGTTTACATCCTGTATATATATGTGTACATATCATGTTTATTTCTATTTGCATATCATATTTACTTTCCGCATGCATCTGGACTATATTATGGGTCCCCGTGGGGACCACATATTTTCTCTGTTTGCAGGTTGGGTGGGATGATTCTATGAGGTAAAAGGCCCAATACACAGGCTATGAGTGCACTTTAGGTATCCTAGGATAGAGTGGGAGCATGGTTTGTCTCGAGGTGTACGTCTCGGGATGGATCATGTGACTACGAGCAGAGTAGTGGTTTCAAACGGAGGTATTATCGTCACCCGCATCCGCGCTGTGATGGTACTCACCTTCGGGCGGACCGTATACTGCGTTTCATGACCTTACCCTGACCTAGACTACACCCGTGAGTGGGGAGGGAATCATATTCTTTACAGGTGCATGTTCTGTTGGTGACTATTGGTTCTCCTGGTACTCAAAAGGACGTCGAACCTTTGATCCTGGAACATTTGACTTATACAGAAGCTCTACATCAGTTATATATCAGAATCAACGTCGAACCTCTGAATCTGGAGGGTTCGACCATCCTTGACTTATGCACAAGCTATTTATCCAGAAAGCAACGTCGAACCTCTGAATCTGGAGGATTCGACCATATCTTATTGATCATGAGAAGCTGTTATCCAAGAGGCCTTGATCCTTGATCCTGATTCCTGCTGCATTTGCATCATCATTAACATTTTTGCATTCATGCATATGCATCCATGGTTACCAAGACTCTTATACTCTTCCTCTCCATCAGATCAGTCAAGACGATTCCTTCACACCGATATCTGACAAGAGCTCACAGAAGAAGAATCATGGAGAATTACGAACAAGATCAAGCTGCCATTAGAGAAGAGATGGATCAAATGAAAACTAAGGTCGATGCTATCCTGGAAGCTATCCAAGCCTTGCGAACTGAAAGGGTTCCTGCTACACAAGAGATTCCCGTTGTTGGTAACCAAGCTGCTGCTAGCCAACTTGAGGTCGTTCCACCTTCTTCTACTCCATTTGAGTTCCAAGCAAGGACTAATGCTACTCTTGGGATGCCATTTAGCTTCATGACTGTTGATACTCTTGGAGCTTCAAACCAAGGAGGACCTATGCATGTAACTTCTGGAGTGCCAACTATGACTGGGCCTACTTGCCCATTTCCTACTCCACCTTCTCAAACAGAGATTCCTATTCCTGCTTTCTGTGGTACTCGTTCTGCTAATCCAGAAATGCAAACAATACCAACTGCTGAAAGAGCTCGACCCGTTGAGAAATCTGCTGAGAAGTACAAAATCCTTGAGGAAAGAATTCGAGCCATTGAAGGATTTACTGCCTATGGGATGGATGCTGAGGATATGTGTCTAGTTCCTAATCTGGTTGTCCCTCCTAAGTTCAAGACTCCCGACTTCCAGAAGTACAAGGGCTTGAGCTGTCCGAAGAGCCATATCATCATGTATTGTCGTAAGATGGCTTCTCACATCCACAACGACTCATTGCTCATTCACTGCTTCCAAGATAGCTTATCTGGGGCATCTCTGAACTGGTATATGAATCTGGAGCGTAATAGAATCCGATCTTGGAAGGATTTGTCTGATGCTTTCCTCAAGCAATATCAGTATAACATTGACATGGCACCAACTAGGTTGCAACTTCAAAATCAAGTGCAAAGGACCAATGAGACATTCAAAGAGTATGCTCAAAGGTGGAGAGAAATGGCTGCTCAAGTGAATCCACCACTTTCTGAATCCGAACTGGTTGACATGTTCATGAACACTCTTCAAGGACATTACTATGAGAGAATGGTTGGTAGTGTTTCTTCTGGTTTCTCCGATCTAGTCAGGATTGGTGAAAGAATTGAGAATGGTTTGAAAATTGGTAAGATCCAGAATCCCGCCAATGCTGCTGCTGCAAACCAATATGGGTACAAGAAACCTCAGGGTAACTTTGTCAAGAAGAAAGAAGGCGAGACCAGTGCCACCTATGCTCAAGATCAAGCTCCTTGCTATCAAGTGGCCGCCACCGCCCCTCAAGCTTATGTGGCACCTGTTGGTCAACAACCTTGGGTCCCTTATCAACAATATGTCCAACAACAACAACAAGGTTTCCAACAACAAGGTTATCAGCAGAGACAAGGTCAACAGAGGCAGAATAGGCCTAAAAGGGTGTATGATCGTGTACCAATGACCTATAGCCAACTTCTCGCCGCCTTGCTTGATCAAAAACTGATTCAATTAGTTGAAGCGAGGCCTCCTCCTGATCCTCTCCCTCCAAATTACAAGATTAATGCCAAGTGTGAATTCCACTCTGGAGGATCTGGTCACACCACTGAAGAGTGCAGAGTTCTCAAAGACAAGGTTCAGGATCTGCTTGATGCAAAGGAGATTACATTCACACCTGCGGCACCTAATGTGGTCAACAATCCCATGCCACCTCACAATGGAGCTTCCACCAGTGGACCATGAAGACTTTATGTTTGTCAGAGAACATTTCATTTGCATTAGAATAAGGCCAAGCTTGCCATGGTATAGATTTCTTTAGTATTTTCAATTGTATTACTTTTGTTGTTATCAAGTACTCCTCATTGTAAGAAATTCATTCTGTTTGAATAAATAAAAATAATGCAATATACATGTTTTTCTCAAATCATTTCATCGTTGTCATTATGTTCATTGATACTTCACTCATTTGTCTTAAGCAATTAAAAAAGGAGAATGATGAAAAATCAAAAACACATGAATCACTAACTGTATGCTTTTGGAACAAAGATCCTGCTGACGATGTACAGGCATTGTTTCAATTCCTAAACACTGGAGTTATAAGGGAGTGAAACCTTCGTCAACCCCTTTGAGCCTAAGGAGTAGTAGTTTCTTTTCAAAAATACAAAACCCTCAATTTTAACCAAGGGCAGGGTAGTCTTCAGTTAGTGCGACCGAGCGTTCAACTTTCAGGTATTCCATCAGAGGATCAATCATATTTCAGATCTCACAACAAAAAAGGGAAGAGCACAATCCACAATGGATGTCTCTCATTCACTAAGAAGAAGGCAATCACAACCTTTTCTTCAAGTCAATCACAAAAGTCATACAACTTGTTCCCGAACGAGACAAAAAAGGGTGAAAAGAAAGTTATGAATCATGATAAGAAAGAAAGAAATAATAGCCCGCTAAGTCAAAAAAAAGAAAATAAAAGCTTTGAAGCAAATGACTTAGGCAAAAATTAGGGCATATCCCGCTGGACAACGAAAACCAAGATCAAAAGAAACTTTTTGTCCAGGCAAAAATTAGGGAAAGAAAAAGGCAAAGCAAAAGAAAAATCCTCCGAGGGACAAGTTGTTATAATCATCAAAGAAAGCACCAAAGGGTGACTGCCACCTCCATCAAAACCATAAAGGATCCTCATCCATCACAATTCTTCCTAAAAGGTGAATACTCGTGTCAAACTAGCTGAACGTAGGACTGGAGAACATCATGAAGAAGGGGTGGGTTAAGTAGAACTTGAGCCTTTATCCTTTGTTTCTCAAACCGTGAACCCGACCACGTTACAACCCTCTAAAGTCCTAATTGAAGCAGGGTGTGTTCCGAAAGCATACAAACTGTAAAATCATGTCAAACTGACTCCTAATGTTGCTTGTCACTTGTGTTAGTATCAGTACAACATTTTGACAAATAAAACTTTTCTTTGAGATTAACATGTGCATTGCATTCTCATTATCTTTTTCAAAACAAAATTGTTTCTAACATGAAAGCAAGTACTTGATACCAAGGAAAGTTCAACATCGAAATTCCATCGAGTAATCTTACAAAGGTAGAGGTTGGTCATCCGCAAAGCAAATCTCTGAAGAATCCATTAAGTGAAAGAGTTCCTTTCAATCTGGGGCATTCATTCCATGATCTACACTAGGGCAGACCATCACAAATCTCCATGATCCAAGCATTATCAAAGTACTATCTCAAGAGATCATACAAGCTGGGGCAAGATAGTAACAATTCATCTCTTCATCTTCAATCAAGTGTCAGATATCGAGACAAGTGTCGAGGAGTCAAGCCAAACACCTCACCTTCACAAGGGCTATCCTTCAAGCAACAACCTTCCCGCAAGGGTACCTGTTATCCATTATCCACATCTTAGAAACATTCATAATCATACATGCATCATGCATATCATTGCATTCACATGAAACAATGATCCAATCATCGATAAAACAGGGGCATCCACCTCACCTTGAATCTCAAACAGAGTTTCAGAACTCCACCTAATCTATTCCACGCAAAGCAGAAACCCTGATCAAGTCAATCCAGTACGTTGCATATAGAATACATCGCATCGCATCGCATCTCCAGAAATGCATAAAATAAATAAAACATTTGCATATGAAGCATAAGCCAAGTTACTCATCAGATGAGGTCCCTACAAGCAATCAATTGATATTCCACTGGATCACTCAGAGTTACCATTGTGGTGTCATCTCCTAAAGTCAGTCATGTTCATCTTCCTTCAACCCAGAGTTGATGTTTTTGAGTTCAACCCATAGTTGACTTTCCCTCCATCTTTTAACCCCGAGTTAATTATCTTTTCCCACTCAACCCAGAGTTGACGGTTATCCCTTCTCTTTTCCCGCTCAACCCAGAGTTGACGGTCATCTTCTATTCAACCCAGAGTTGATCTTTTTCCCGCTCAACCCAGAGTTGACGTTTACCTTTTATTCAACCCAGAGCTGATCCTTGTCTTTCTTTCCCACTCAACCCAGAGTAGATGGTTATCCTTTATCCTTTTTCCCGCTCAACCCAGAGTTGACGGTTACCTTTTATTCAATCCAGAATTGATTCCTTTCCCTCTCAACCTAGAGTTGATGGTTATCCATTATTCAATCTAGAATTGATTTCTCTTTCCCATTCAACCCAGAGTTGATGGTTATCCCTAATTGATCATCTTTCCTCTTTCAACCCAGAGTTGAATTACCTTCTCTCAACCCAGAGTTGATGTCTACCCATCGTCTTCAACCCAGAGTTGATTTCCCTTTATCCTTCAACCCAGAGTTGACCCACGTTTCTTTTTCAACCCAGAGTTGACGTTTATTTCATTTCTAACCCAGAGTTGAATTACTTTCTCTCAACCCAGAGTTGATGTTCTTACTTTCTATCTCAACCCAGAGTTGGTGCCTATATCTTGCCCCATTAGTACTGATTTTCCTTGTCATTCTCAATCCAGAATTGATGTTTACCTCTTATCCGACCCAGAGTTGACTTCCCTTTTATTCTTCGACCCAGAGTTGACCCGCTATTCTTCTTCAACCCAGAGTTGAATTTTATTCCATTTTAACCCAGAGTTACTTTAATCAATCCAGAATTGATACACTTTTCCTCAGTGGAGTTGACGCCATTTCTTCCCCAGTGGATCTTATCTCTCATCGGGCAAATTTTCAGGTTCTCTTGATATTTAATCTTCTTCTACCTTGAATGTTCGAAAGGCTAGCGTCAATCTCACTTTCAGGTTTAAGACGATTAAATAGGGGCAGCTGTTGCACCCCAAAATTTGCCCACCTAATTTTATTTTAACTGGCTTAAGATTCGCATTCCATGCATACATTCATTAGGTCATCCAATGCACCATATTTCATTAATCAGTAAAACTTAGCATGAGATCAAGGGTCTTGGAGATTAAGAGTTCTACCTCACTCAAGCTTGATTCATTTGGTTCTTATTTGAATATGGGACTATGGGATTAAGGCTCGGATCCATGGTATGTCGTGTCATCATCATACAAAGTCATTCTATTTCAAGGAGCTTGGATTATGGTTTCATCTCATCAACAAAAGTATAATATATTGGGTTACTTGGATCACAAGTTACGTATGTTTTGGACCTTATGAGAGTTAGAGTTCACCTGGTATATTATGAATCCTATCAAGAGTGGAAATGTTTGGCCGAGACTTTTAAGCAAGTCTATATTATATTTTGGAGTTATCCCATCATATGAACATGCACTCAAGGTTACAAGAATTGATAAAGCTAGAAAATTAAAATTCAAAAAGGCCAATGGAGGGAAAAGTCATCATACAAAATTCAAATCAAATGCCAATACCACATCCTCCAAATTCCACAAGGTCCATTCATTACAAATTGCCAAACTTCATTACAACAAATGCTGATATTATTTTTATTATAAATCCACATCATTCATGATCTCAAGCCCAAGAATCGCTACAAGACGGTGTCTCAAACAAATCAAAAAAAAGAGAAAAAAAGAGAAGTTTATTACAACTTCAAGAATCAAAGAGATACATTTTATGAAAGTCATGGCATTATACACTTCATAGTTCAAATAGCATATTCTACTACAAATCCTAGTTCTCCTACAACAGCATCACATCTTCACATCCATACCAAAACAGCCCCTGTATCCATCATAAAACCGGCATCCATCTTCACTTCTTCATGTCCGAACCCGCCCTTCAACAACTCACCAATAGACGAGGAAAAAATGCAGCCATTAACCCTACAAAATAGAAGTGAAGAAATACAACAAGTCAGTCCTGCATCCATACATTCAACCATAACAAAATTTCCTAAACAATTCTCTAACCTTCCTAACTGTCCCTGTACACATAACTTAACCACCTCATAACAGTTATAACAGCCTTTCCTAACCAATTTTAACTATCAGCCCCTAACCCCTTCTAACAGTTAATCAATTAACTGCCTCTAACCATACAACTAACTGTCAAACAGATTTCTAACTGCAACCTAACAGAAAAACCAACCTCTAACCGATTTTATAACTACCAAAACAGAAATATAACTTACCCTAACTGTCAAAACTAACCTAACAGATTTGTAACCAATTATCCTAGCTATCAATAACAGAAAAAACAGTTTGTTACAAATTGTAACTAACCTTTCAATCAGACTCAATCTCTCCATTTTCTCTTCATCTTCAATTCTCTCCTTTCATTCTCCATAATTCCATTCACTCTTCACACAATCTTCTTCACTTCACTGATCTCTTCACTTTCACAATCCTTCAACCAATCTTCATCCACTTCCCCACACCATCTTCCCCGCATCAATCTTCGAACAGAAAACCAGAAAAATATTATGGCAGCATAACAGAAAAGAGAAGAAAGATTCAGAATCTAAAACTCACCTTCAACCGTGTAACAAACATCACCCTTCAATCTCTCTCCCGATTCACTTCTCACCTTCCATCATCACCTCCATCATCTTCAATCTCTTCAATCTTCATCAAACTTCTTCATCTCAGCATCACAACCATCGGCATCACCATCTTCAATCAACCTTCTCTTCACCATTTCGCTTCAAATAACAATCCCCACACAATCAGCCTTTACTTCATCTTCTTCAGCTTCAATCCTCCATTCAACAACACACACACAAATTCAGAAGAGGAGGAGAAAAAGAATCCAATTCGTAACAGAGAAGGAGTTGAAAAGATTCTTACCTGAGCTTCGCGAGTGGTTTGCGAAGAACGGAGGCTCGAGCGAGTGTAGACCGAGAAAGATTCGGAGAATCGACGAAGAAGAGGTATGAGAGTTTGAAGACGGACGCCGTTAGAGTCTCGATCGGAGACGGAGGAGACGAGAGAGAGAGCGCCGGAGTTTTGACCAGAGAAAGCAACAACGCCGCCGCCGTGTTCGTCGTGTGAAGGTTGCGATTCCCTAACCCTAATTCCCAAATCAATTGCATCTCTTTTTATTTCTTTCATGTTAATTAAATTGCTTTTTGAATGCTGATAACAATGAAATGGATCAAAAAAATCTGAACAATCTTGGGCCCTGGTATACGTATTGCTATCACACACCTCCCACTGAGGGCCATGGCGCCATTTTTGGCCAACAAAAGCTCTGAAACAAAAACGCCCTTGGGCTGGGCCACGCGCTTAATTGCTCTCCACACCCATATTTTCAATTAGCACCCCCTGTTTTCTTTATTCTCCATTAATAATTTTAGGTTTACTTAGTCTTTTTTACCAATTTCTTTTAGTTGATTAATCACTAATTCTTCACTATCAATTTTAGGCTTTTAATACAATTTTTCACATAGAAAATAATCGCTAAAAAAATAATAGTTTAGGCTTTTATTTCATTTCTTTTTGCTTGATTAAAATCATGTACTCTTGTCATAAAAAAACCATAATAAAAAATAGTATCTTTTAATTCATTTTGTGCAATATTTTGAATCATGTTTTGTACCATATTTTCAAGTGTTTATGTTAGCCATTTTACACTATTTTGGTATCATTATTTACTTGTATTTTACTTGTAATATTGATCTCCGCTTATGCTTATATTCTCATGCCGCTTTTTGCTCCTAACCATTAGGTAGAAACCATGACAACATTAGGAATTAGAGGTTCCCATCATATTAGGCTAGTTTTCATCTTAGGCTAGTTTTGTTTCCTTTTTCTCTTTCGACTTTAAAGTACTTAACAAAGGAAGAGGCGAATCACATAAAAAGTGGGAGAGAAACGAGTGGGATTTATTCCCTAATCTGTTTCTCGAACACTTAGTGAAAGAGAAATGAGTGGGATCAATTCCCTAATCTGTTTCTCTATCACTACTTAGAGAAATGAGTGGGATTCATTCCCTAATCTGTTTCTTAATCAATAGAGAAATGAGTGGGATTCATTCCCTAATCTGTTTCTCGATTATGCAGAGAAACGAGTGGGATTCATTCCCTAATCTGTTTCTCTGACATCATACATTCTATGTGATTCAACTCGCAGATTAAAATCCCTTAAAAAACACTCAACCAAAAAACATCTAAAACACTTAATAAAGGCTCAGACCTAATCAAAGTGATGAAGTGACGCGAAGCCTTGTATTGGGTTTTGTTCATCATGGAATCACATCTAAAAGACACAAACCAAGTTTCATCTCTCTCGCCTCCGAGGCATTCTTTCTCTTGCCTTCAGGGCATTCTTTCTCCTAATCCGACACGTTACTTCCGCTCCATTCCCAGCTTAAGACTCCAGAGGTCGAGCAGCGGAGTGCGAATGTAACGTCGTCCACTAAAAAACACAAAAAACAAACTAAAACTAAAGAGCCGAACTACGGCGCTCTGATTCCTGAAAAGGATACGTAGGCATTGGGTCGCGGGGCCTAAGCGAGCACAACTATTTATAAACCTTATTTTCCCCGTGTTTCTTTTCTTTCATTTGCATGCATTCCCTTAGTAATTAAGCTTTAGATTTACACACCCTTTAGATAGCAACAAACATAGGTGGATACCATCGAGTACGATGGGCGTGAGGGGTGCTAGTACCTTCCCCTCGCGTAACAGACTCCCGTACCCTATCTCTGGTCGAAAGACCTCGTTCTTATCCTTTCTTAGGTTTTCTGATATTCCTTTCCCTCTTTGGGATAAATATATTGGTGGCGACTCTGTTGTTTCATTTTCGCGAGCGTGCGACAGCTGGCGACTCTGCTGGGGATGTGATAGACCTGTGCTGGTCCATTCTTAGCGAGTCGATCCTAGCCTTTGTTTGTTTCTTTTCTTTGGGTGTTTTTCTCTATTTGTTTATATGTTTACATCCTGTATATATATGTGTACATATCATGTTTATTTCTATTTGCATATCATATTTACTTTCCGCATGCATCTGGACTATATTATGGGTCCCCGTGGGGACCACATATTTTCTCTGTTTGCAGGTTGGGTGGGATGATTCTATGAGGTAAAAGGCCCAATACACAGGCTATGAGTGCACTTTAGGTATCCTAGGATAGAGTGGGAGCATGGTTTGTCTCGAGGTGTACGTCTCGGGATGGATCATGTGACTACGAGCAGAGTAGTGGTTTCAAACGGAGGTATTATCGTCACCCGCATCCGCGCTGTGATGGTACTCACCTTCGGGCGGACCGTATACTGCGTTTCATGACCTTACCCTGACCTAGACTACACCCGTGAGTGGGGAGGGAATCATATTCTTTACAGGTGCATGTTCTGTTGGTGACTATTGGTTCTCCTGGTACTCAAAAGGACGTCGAACCTTTGATCCTGGAACATTTGACTTATACAGAAGCTCTACATCAGTTATATATCAGAATCAACGTCGAACCTCTGAATCTGGAGGGTTCGACCATCCTTGACTTATGCACAAGCTATTTATCCAGAAAGCAACGTCGAACCTCTGAATCTGGAGGATTCGACCATATCTTATTGATCATGAGAAGCTGTTATCCAAGAGGCCTTGATCCTTGATCCTGATTCCTGCTGCATTTGCATCATCATTAACATTTTTGCATTCATGCATATGCATCCATGGTTACCAAGACTCTTATACTCTTCCTCTCCATCAGATCAGTCAAGACGATTCCTTCACACCGATATCTGACAAGAGCTCACAGAAGAAGAATCATGGAGAATTACGAACAAGATCAAGCTGCCATTAGAGAAGAGATGGATCAAATGAAAACTAAGGTCGATGCTATCCTGGAAGCTATCCAAGCCTTGCGAACTGAAAGGGTTCCTGCTACACAAGAGATTCCCGTTGTTGGTAACCAAGTTGCTGCTAGCCAACTTGAGGTCGTTCCACCTTCTTCTACTCCATTTGAGTTCCAAGCAAGGACTAATGCTACTCTTGGGATGCCATTTAGCTTCATGACTGTTGATACTCTTGGAGCTTCAAACCAAGGAGGACCTATGCATGTAACTTCTGGAGTGCCAACTATGACTGGGCCTACTTGCCCATTTCCTACTCCACCTTCTCAAACAGAGATTCCTATTCTTGCTTTCTGTGGTACTCGTTCTGCTAATCCAGAAATGCAAACAATACCAACTGCTGAAAGAGCTCGATCCGTTGAGAAATCTGCTGAGAAGTACAAAATCCTTGAGGAAAGAATTCGAGCCATTGAAGGATTTACTGCCTATGGGATGGATGCTGAGGATATGTGTCTAGTTCCTAATCTGGTTGTCCCTCCTAAGTTCAAGACTCCCGACTTCCAGAAGTACAAGGGCTTGAGCTGTCCGAAGAGCCATATCATCATGTATTGTCGTAAGATGGCTTCTCACATCCACAACGACTCATTGCTCATTCACTGCTTCCAAGATAGCTTATCTGGGGCATCTCTGAACTGGTATATGAATCTGGAGCGTAATAGAATCCGATCTTGGAAGGATTTGTCTGATGCTTTCCTCAAGCAATATCAGTATAACATTGACATGGCACCAACTAGGTTGCAACTTCAAAATCAAGTGCAAAGGACCAATGAGACATTCAAAGAGTATGCTCAAAGGTGGAGAGAAATGGCTGCTCAAGTGAATCCACCACTTTCTGAATCCGAACTGGTTGACATGTTCATGAACACTCTTCAAGGACATTACTATGAGAGAATGGTTGGTAGTGTTTCTTCTGGTTTCTCCGATCTAGTCAGGATTGGTGAAAGAATTGAGAATGGTTTGAAAATTGGTAAGATCCAGAATCCCGCCAATGCTGCTGCTGCAAACCAATATGGGTACAAGAAACCTCAGGGTAACTTTGTCAAGAAGAAAGAAGGCGAGACCAGTGCCACCTATGCTCAAGATCAAGCTCCTTGCTATCAAGTGGCCGCCACCGCCCCTCAAGCTTATGTGGCACCTGTTGGTCAACAACCTTGGGTCCCTTATCAACAATATGTCCAACAACAACAACAAGGTTTCCAACAACAAGGTTCTCAGCAGAGACAAGGTCAACAGAGGCAGAATAGGCCTAAAAGGGTGTATGATCGTGTACCAATGACCTATAGCCAACTTCTCGCCGCCTTGCTTGATCAAAAACTGATTCAATTAGTTGAAGCGAGGCCTCCTCCTGATCCTCTCCCTCCAAATTACAAGATTAATGCCAAGTGTGAATTCCACTCTGGAGGATCTGGTCACACCACTGAAGAGTGCAGAGTTCTCAAAGACAAGGTTCAGGATCTGCTTGATGCAAAGGAGATTACATTCACACCTGCGGCACCTAATGTGGTCAACAATCCCATGCCACCTCACAATGGAGCTTCCACCAGTGGACCATGAAGACTTTATGTTTGTCAGAGAACATTTCATTTGCATTAGAATAAGGCCAAGCTTGCCATGGTATAGATTTCTTTAGTATTTTCAATTGTATTACTTTTGTTGTTATCAAGTACTCCTCATTGTAAGAAATTCATTCTGTTTGAATAAATAAAAATAATGCAATATACATGTTTTTCTCAAATCATTTCATCGTTGTCATTATGTTCATTGATACTTCACTCATTTGTCTTAAGCAATTAAAAAAGGAGAATGATGAAAAATCAAAAACACATGAATCACTAACTGTATGCTTTTGGAACAAAGATCCTGCTGACGATGTACAGGCATTGTTTCAATTCCTAAACACTGGAGTTATAAGGGAGTGAAACCTTCGTCAACCCCTTTGAGCCTAAGGAGTAGTAGTTTCTTTTCAAAAATACAAAACCCTCAATTTTAACCAGGGGCAGGGTAGTCTTCAGTTAGTGCGACCGAGCGTTCAACTTTCAGGTATTCCATCAGAGGATCAATCATATTTCAGATCTCACAACAAAAAAGGGAAGAGCACAATCCACAATGGATGTCTCTCATTCACTAAGAAGAAGGCAATCACAACCTTTTCTTCAAGTCAATCACAAAAGTCATACAACTTGTTCCCGAACGAGACAAAAAAGGGTGAAAAGAAAGTTATGAATCATGATAAGAAAGAAAGAAATAATAGCCCGCTAAGTCAAAAAAAAGAAAATAAAAGCTTTGAAGCAAATGACTTAGGCAAAAATTAGGGCATATCCCGCTGGACAACGAAAACCAAGATCAAAAGAAACTTTTTGTCCAGGCAAAAATTAGGGAAAGAAAAAGGCAAAGCAAAAGAAAAATCCTCCGAGGGACAAGTTGTTATAATCATCAAAGAAAGCACCAAAGGGTGACTGCCACCTCCATCAAAACCATAAAGGATCCTCATCCATCACAATTCTTCCTAAAAGGTGAATACTCGTGTCAAACTAGCTGAACGTAGGACTGGAGAACATCATGAAGAAGGGGTGGGTTAAGTAGAACTTGAGCCTTTATCCTTTGTTTCTCAAACCGTGAACCCGACCACGTTACAACCCTCTAAAGTCCTAATTGAAGCAGGGTGTGTTCCGAAAGCATACAAACTGTAAAATCATGTCAAACTGACTCCTAATGTTGCTTGTCACTTGTGTTAGTATCAGTACAACATTTTGACAAATAAAACTTTTCTTTGAGATTAACATGTGCATTGCATTCTCATTATCTTTTTCAAAACAAAATTGTTTCTAACATGAAAGCAAGTACTTGATACCAAGGAAAGTTCAACATCGAAATTCCATCGAGTAATCTTACAAAGGTAGAGGTTGGTCATCCGCAAAGCAAATCTCTGAAGAATCCATTAAGTGAAAGAGTTCCTTTCAATCTGGGGCATTCATTCCATGATCTACACTAGGGCAGACCATCACAAATCTCCATGATCCAAGCATTATCAAAGTACTATCTCAAGAGATCATACAAGCTGGGGCAAGATAGTAACAATTCATCTCTTCATCTTCAATCAAGTGTCAGATATCGAGACAAGTGTCGAGGAGTCAAGCCAAACACCTCACCTTCACAAGGGCTATCCTTCAAGCAACAACCTTCCCGCAAGGGTACCTGTTATCCATTATCCACATCTTAGAAACATTCATAATCATACATGCATCATGCATATCATTGCATTCACATGAAACAATGATCCAATCATCGATAAAACAGGGGCATCCACCTCACCTTGAATCTCAAACAGAGTTTCAGAACTCCACCTAATCTATTCCACGCAAAGCAGAAACCCTGATCAAGTCAATCCAGTACGTTGCATATAGAATACATCGCATCGCATCGCATCTCCAGAAATGCATAAAATAAATAAAACATTTGCATATGAAGCATAAGCCAAGTTACTCATCAGATGAGGTCCCTACAAGCAATCAATTGATATTCCACTGGATCACTCAGAGTTACCATTGTGGTGTCATCTCCTAAAGTCAGTCATGTTCATCTTCCTTCAACCCAGAGTTGATGTTTTTGAGTTCAACCCATAGTTGACTTTCCCTCCATCTTTTAACCCCGAGTTAATTATCTTTTCCCACTCAACCCAGAGTTGACGGTTATCCCTTCTCTTTTCCCGCTCAACCCAGAGTTGACGGTCATCTTCTATTCAACCCAGAGTTGATCTTTTTCCCGCTCAACCCAGAGTTGACGTTTACCTTTTATTCAACCCAGAGCTGATCCTTGTCTTTCTTTCCCACTCAACCCAGAGTAGATGGTTATCCTTTATCCTTTTTCCCGCTCAACCCAGAGTTGACGGTTACCTTTTATTCAATCCAGAATTGATTCCTTTCCCTCTCAACCTAGAGTTGATGGTTATCCATTATTCAATCCAGAATTGATTTCTCTTTCCCATTCAACCCAGAGTTGATGGTTATCCCTAATTGATCATCTTTCCTCTTTCAACCCAGAGTTGAATTACCTTCTCTCAACCCAGAGTTGATGTCTACCCATCGTCTTCAACCCAGAGTTGATTTCCCTTTATCCTTCAACCCAGAGTTGACCCACGTTTCTTTTTCAACCCAGAGTTGACGTTTATTTCATTTCTAACCCAGAGTTGAATTACTTTCTCTCAACCCAGAGTTGATGTTCTTACTTTCTATCTCAACCCAGAGTTGGTGCCTATATCTTGCCCCATTAGTACTGATTTTCCTTGTCATTCTCAATCCAGAATTGATGTTTACCTCTTATCCGACCCAGAGTTGACTTCCCTTTTATTCTTCGACCCAGAGTTGACCCGCTATTCTTCTTCAACCCAGAGTTGAATTTTATTCCATTTTAACCCAGAGTTACTTTAATCAATCCAGAATTGATACACTTTTCCTCAGTGGAGTTGACGCCATTTCTTCCCCAGTGGATCTTATCTCTCATCGGGCAAATTTTCAGGTTCTCTTGATATTTAATCTTCTTCTACCTTGAATGTTCGAAAGGCTAGCGTCAATCTCACTTTCAGGTTTAAGACGATTAAATAGGGGCAGCTGTTGCACCCCAAAATTTGCCCACCTAATTTTATTTTAACTGGCTTAAGATTCGCATTCCATGCATACATTCATTAGGTCATCCAATGCACCATATTTCATTAATCAGTAAAACTTAGCATGAGATCAAGGGTCTTGGAGATTAAGAGTTCTACCTCACTCAAGCTTGATTCATTTGGTTCTTATTTGAATATGGGACTATGGGATTAAGGCTCGGATCCATGGTATGTCGTGTCATCATCATACAAAGTCATTCTATTTCAAGGAGCTTGGATTATGGTTTCATCTCATCAACAAAAGTATAATATATTGGGTTACTTGGATCACAAGTTACGTATGTTTTGGACCTTATGAGAGTTAGAGTTCACCTGGTATATTATGAATCCTATCAAGAGTGGAAATGTTTGGCCGAGACTTTTAAGCAAGTCTATATTATATTTTGGAGTTATCCCATCATATGAACATGCACTCAAGGTTACAAGAATTGATAAAGCTAGAAAATTAAAATTCAAAAAGGCCAATGGAGGGAAAAGTCATCATACAAAATTCAAATCAAATGCCAATACCACATCCTCCAAATTCCACAAGGTCCATTCATTACAAATTTCCAAACTTCATTACAACAAATGCTGATATTATTTTTATTATAAATCCACATCATTCATGATCTCAAGCCCAAGAATCGCTACAAGACGGTGTCTCAAACAAATCAAAAAAAAGAGAAAAAAAGAGAAGTTTATTACAACTTCAAGAATCAAAGAGATACATTTTATGAAAGTCATGGCATTATACACTTCATAGTTCAAATAGCATATTCTACTACAAATCCTAGTTCTCCTACAACAGCATCACATCTTCACATCCATACCAAAACAGCCCCTGTATCCATCATAAAACCGGCATCCATCTTCACTTCTTCATGTCCGAACCCGCCCTTCAACAACTCACCAATAGACGAGGAAAAAATGCAGCCATTAACCCTACAAAATAGAAGTGAAGAAATACAACAAGTCAGTCCTGCATCCATACATTCAACCATAACAAAATTTCCTAAACAATTCTCTAACCTTCCTAACTGTCCCTGTACACATAACTTAACCACCTCATAACAGTTATAACAGCCTTTCCTAACCAATTTTAACTATCAGCCCCTAACCCCTTCTAACAGTTAATCAATTAACTGCCTCTAACCATACAACTAACTGTCAAACAGATTTCTAACTGCAACCTAACAGAAAAACCAACCTCTAACCGATTTTATAACTACCAAAACAGAAATATAACTTACCCTAACTGTCAAAACTAACCTAACAGATTTGTAACCAATTATCCTAGCTATCAATAACAGAAAAAACAGTTTGTTACAAATTGTAACTAACCTTTCAATCAGACTCAATCTCTCCATTTTCTCTTCATCTTCAATTCTCTCCTTTCATTCTCCATAATTCCATTCACTCTTCACACAATCTTCTTCACTTCACTGATCTCTTCACTTTCACAATCCTTCAACCAATCTTCATCCACTTCCCCACACCATCTTCCCCGCATCAATCTTCGAACAGAAAACCAGAAAAATATTATGGCAGCATAACAGAAAAGAGAAGAAAGATTCAGAATCTAAAACTCACCTTCAACCGTGTAACAAACATCACCCTTCAATCTCTCTCCCGATTCACTTCTCACCTTCCATCATCACCTCCATCATCTTCAATCTCTTCAATCTTCATCAAACTTCTTCATCTCAGCATCACAACCATCGGCATCACCATCTTCAATCAACCTTCTCTTCACCATTTCGCTTCAAATAACAATCCCCACACAATCAGCCTTTACTTCATCTTCTTCAGCTTCAATCCTCCATTCAACAACACACACACAAATTCAGAAGAGGAGGAGAAAAAGAATCCAATTCGTAACAGAGAAGGAGTTGAAAAGATTCTTACCTGAGCTTCGCGAGTGGTTTGCGAAGAACGGAGGCTCGAGCGAGTGTAGACCGAGAAAGATTCGGAGAATCGACGAAGAAGAGGTATGAGAGTTTGAAGACGGACGCCGTTAGAGTCTCGATCGGAGACGGAGGAGACGAGAGAGAGAGCGCCGGAGTTTTGACCAGAGAAAGCAACAACGCCGCCGCCGTGTTCGTCGTGTGAAGGTTGCGATTCCCTAACCCTAATTCCCAAATCAATTGCATCTCTTTTTATTTCTTTCATGTTAATTAAATTGCTTTTTGAATGCTGATAACAATGAAATGGATCAAAAAAATCTGAACAATCTTGGGCCCTGGTATACGTATTGCTATCACACACCTCCCACTGAGGGCCATGGCGCCATTTTTGGCCAACAAAAGCTCTGAAACAAAAACGCCCTTGGGCTGGGCCACGCGGTTAATTGCTCTCCACACCCATATTTTCAATTAGCACCCCCTGTTTTCTTTATTCTCCATTAATAATTTTAGGTTTACTTAGTCTTTTTTACCAATTTCTTTTAGTTGATTAATCACTAATTCTTCACTATCAATTTTAGGCTTTTAATACAATTTTTCACATAGAAAATAATCGCTAAAAAAATAATAGTTTAGGCTTTTATTTCATTTCTTTTTGCTTGATTAAAATCATGTACTCTTGTCATAAAAAAACCATAATAAAAAATAGTATCTTTTAATTCATTTTGTGCAATATTTTGAATCATGTTTTGTACCATATTTTCAAGTGTTTATGTTAGCCATTTTACACTATTTTGGTATCATTATTTACTTGTATTTTACTTGTAATATTGATCTCCGCTTATGCTTATATTCTCATGCCGCTTTTTGCTCCTAACCATTAGGTAGAAACCATGACAACATTAGGAATTAGAGGTTCCCATCATATTAGGCTAGTTTTCATCTTAGGCTAGTTTTGTTTCCTTTTTCTCTTTCGACTTTAAAGTACTTAACAAAGGAAGAGGCGAATCACATAAAAAGTGGGAGAGAAACGAGTGGGATTTATTCCCTAATCTGTTTCTCGAACACTTAGTGAAAGAGAAATGAGTGGGATCAATTCCCTAATCTGTTTCTCTATCACTACTTAGAGAAATGAGTGGGATTCATTCCCTAATCTGTTTCTTAATCAATAGAGAAATGAGTGGGATTCATTCCCTAATCTGTTTCTCGATTATGCAGAGAAACGAGTGGGATTCATTCCCTAATCTGTTTCTCTGACATCATACATTCTATGTGATTCAACTCGCAGATTAAAATCCCTTAAAAAACACTCAACCAAAAAACATCTAAAACACTTAATAAAGGCTCAGACCTAATCAAAGTGATGAAGTGACGCGAAGCCTTGTATTGGGTTTTGTTCATCATGGAATCACATCTAAAAGACACAAACCAAGTTTCATCTCTCTCGCCTCCGAGGCATTCTTTCTCTTGCCTTCAGGGCATTCTTTCTCCTAATCCGACACGTTACTTCCGCTCCATTCCCAGCTTAAGACTCCAGAGGTCGAGCAGCGGAGTGCGAATGTAACGTCGTCCACTAAAAAACACAAAAAACAAACTAAAACTAAAGAGCCGAACTACGGCGCTCTGATTCCTGAAAAGGATACGTAGGCATTGGGTCGCGGGGCCTAAGCGAGCACAACTATTTATAAACCTTATTTTCCCCGTGTTTCTTTTCTTTCATTTGCATGCATTCCCTTAGTAATTAAGCTTTAGATTTACACACCCTTTAGATAGCAACAAACATAGGTGGATACCATCGAGTACGATGGGCGTGAGGGGTGCTAGTACCTTCCCCTCGCGTAACAGACTCCCGTACCCTATCTTTGGTCGAAAGACCTCGTTCTTATCCTTTCTTAGGTTTTCTGATATTCCTTTCCCTCTTTGGGATAAATATATTGGTGGCGACTCTGTTGTTTCATTTTCGCGAGCGTGCGACAATAGAGAACCTTCCCACGAGGGACAACTTCGTTAGTACATGTCGAACGGCCTCTCGATGGCCATGAGATTTGGTGACTGTCTTGAACGGTCACCAGCTGCTACCTTCTGCGTACTCCCTAATCTAAGGGATTTCCATTGGTGCGGCATAACATCTAACTTGCGAGGATTTCACTAGGGTCTAATGTCACCTCTAAATCCGCATAGGCTATCCTTAGGGTTATATCTGTCGCACGTCTGCATTGCATATAAGGAGTCATAATATACACAAAAGAGGAGTCTTTTACATACGCATGCATTTGCATTTTCATACATTCATACATTTACATTTGCATTTCTACCTTCGCTCGTACCCATACTTACCGTGCTAGCCGATTTCTCGAGACTCACGAAGAAGACCAAAAGGATCACAAACTATGGAGAGAGAAGGATAAATTATTGAGAGATGAAAATGAACTTGGTCTTACAAAGAGAAAACGGATGCCTTTCACCATGCCAACCACATGTCCAGGCCTTTTCGTAACAGGATTGTAAATACAATAAAGGTTATCATCGAGCAAGGATTAGCTCAACAAAGAAGTTCCCCCATAGATACACTCAAGAGGTATCTAGTCATAAAGGGGTTCATCTTAGAACATGTCAAAACTTACAAGGACGCTCTACAATAACTTAGGGGGCAAGGGTCAGCCCAACTAGGGCAATATCCTGAACAAAGATGCATAATTACGATGGAGGGAAGGTGACATATGTTAACTCCTCACCAAAGGGGAAAAAGGGTCGTAGGTTTTCTATATCAATTTACAAACACTGAAGGTTGCAAACGGTGTGATACTCCCATTAGAAAAAGTGAAAGAGGTTCAGTTAAAGGAAACTCATGAAGTTCCGGACGATGAAAACCCATCGCTAACAATTTATTCCTGACAGGTTCGACATGCCCAAGGAGAGTTCGAGGTTACCCTTTACTTCTACAAGTCTAGGAACTAAGGAGTAAAACAAGGTCAGTGGATTTACAAAGGAGATTGCCCCTGGGATCAATAGGTTTTATCATGCTCAAAATTGCAACCCCTACGATCGCTAAGTGTTACCTAGGATAAAATTTGTACCTTCTGATTAACAATTCTAATGGGATAACCATGCAGGTTTCGGAGTCAATTCATTCGCTTCATTCTATCACTACTATGACTTTCCACTCGCACCCTTCTATTCTATTTTCAATTTCGATTTCCGATTACTAACAAACTTAAGAGAGAATGACGAATACAAATAACTAAATCTTGCTAAACATATGCTTTCAAGGTAAGACCGAGTCGACGATGTAAGGCATTGTTTCAAATCCTAAACAGTGGAGAAATAAGGAGATAATCCGTAGTCAACCCCCTCGAGCCAGGAGTTGGAGTTTGTTTATATTCTTCAAATAAACCTTAATTTCCACCAGGGGCAGGGTATATTTCGATTAATTCAATGGTGTATTTTATGGTCAAGAGAATCAGTCAAGCAAAGCAAAGGTTCAAGCATATCTTCTTCCTCGCGTTCATCACAAAATGAGGAAGCAACGGAGATAACATTCACAACATCTTCTTCCTCAACACATCATTCGAGATCGAGGAAGCATCAGAGCTTACAAATAAAAATCAACATGGCAGTCACAATATTTAAAATCCAAGAATCAATATTTCAAAAGGAGCATTCAAAAAAAAGGAGGAAAGCGTCCGCTAAGTAAAAATGGAAAACTCCATAAAAGAAAACAAAAATGACTTATGCAAAAATTAGGGCAACCCGATGGATCAAATTCAAAGGAATTGGCTCATGCAAAAATAAGGGATAGAAAAACAAAAGCAAAATACAAAGGATAATCTTGTTACTACTAAATCATCGAAGCTTCCCATCAATGCTTGGATCTCTATGACATTTTTCACCGGTGCTTGGATCTTCACTAATGCTTCCGCTCATCATTGGAACTGAAACAAGTCTCTTGCAAATGAAACACATTCATTGGATTAAACGAACTTTAGGATTGGAGAACATCAAAGAGAAAGGGGTGGGTTAAATAAATTTTGAGCCTTATATCCGTTGTTTCTTAAACCATGAACCATGCTAAGTTAAAACATTCAAAAGTCCTAATTGAGGCAAGGTTAACTACGAAAGCATATTAAGCAGGATTTTGTTATACTGACTCCTAGGGTTGTTAAAACTGTTCCTAACCACTACGCTTCTTCAAACATTCATCTCCGATCATCCAGTTCTAATTCATAACGGACTTCAATTTCAAAACTTGCATGCGCATCGCATTGGATTTACTTCTCAAAGGGCATGGCGTCATCTACGAATATACACTTAGCATCAAGGAAATCTCGAAATTAGTTTAATCAAAGGCGATCATTTCTAATAAAGACTCTTGAATGGGGGAACCACGTCCAAAGGGTTCTCCTAAACAGGGGCAAAATCTCAAGGATTACCGAGGCATACAATCAAAGATCCTATTAACTAGGGGCATTCATCCTAAGGTTCAATCAACTTGGGTCACATCTCGAAGCAATAACAATCAGGGGCATGTCAAACATGGGAGAAATTTGAACCAAATGGATAGAACATTATGGATAGCCCTCCATATCCTCGAGATCGAGGGCATACCCTTCAATCTAAACGTTGAAGCATATGTATCGCATTTGTATGACAAGGTTATTTCTCGGGGTACTTCCTTCATGGCTTGGAGATCAAAGGCATATTTTTCCACTAACATCAATATTGGGGCAGTGGATATCAAATGCATAGGGTGAAGAATTCAAAAGGTTAAAGGGGTGGATAACCTCAAAAGGTTAAAGGTGGAGAATTTCAAAAGGTTAAAGGTGTGGGGAATTTAAAGAGGTTAAAGGTGCGAAGAATTTCAAAGGGTTAAAGACGTGGAGAATTTCGAAAAGTCAAAGGCGTGGAGTAATTCAAAAAGTCAAACCAGAGCAAGACGCACAACAAAAGGAAAAGGCATCCTCACACTTTACAACATCGAACAAATATTTCTCCTAACTACAATCTTCAAGTTCAAAAGCAGGTATTGGGAAGTCACGCTAGCATCACACCCCACCCTATCAAACAACCTTACAACATCAGCGAGCTATATACGCTTTGGTTATCAACAACCCATCATTGGATCATCATGCAAAACATACATTGGGTAGTACATTATATCTCATACATCAAAATGTCTAGACAATTAAAAAAAAACAAAGGGTACCAGGGAATTGGTTCAGGACCTAATGGTCCAAAAGGAGACTGAAACCTCAAGTTCCGCTCGAAAGTATTCTACGCATAAGCATTACTAATCGGCATAAGCATAGTGTCATACCCCAAAATTTGCCCTCCCATATTCCATTCACAATGATGCAAAGCTCAAGGTTCAGTTCCAAAGATCACTCACTCAAAGGTCCAGATGATCCATAGTCAACTGGTTTGACCTAAAAAGTCAACCATCATCAGAGCATAGTCAAAGCCTCCCAATTTTGGTCAACATCTAGTATGTGAAGTACAACCATCATTTGATCAAAGATTGATCATGATTCCATTAATAGAAACTCAGAGATGAACAAATGCAAAAAGGTTCAAATTAGGGTTTCTTAGGAGAAAGTCAACCCAACTTTGACTGGGCATAACTTTCACATGGAACATCAAAAATTCCCCACTCAAAGCCTATTTTGAAGGAAATTGAATTCCCTACAACTTTGTCTCTCACAAGCCAGGGCTAGAAATGATTCATTTGAGAGATACTGTGCAAAAGATTACAGGTCATTTTCAGGCATCCTTCAGAAACAGTTTTTTCCCAAAGAGAATATGATCAAGATAAAAGCTTCAAATGAGAAATATGTTCCAAAGTGGCTTGTAGAGGACCTCTTGAGGTTTCTAAAAAGTATTAAAACTCCCTCATAGCTTAAAAAATTAAGGAGATATGCTTGATCAAAGTCAGGTGATTTTTGGAGGCAAAATGTGAAAAAAGGAGGGTTCAAATTAAGGAATTTTGCAAATGGGCCTATGGTTTTCTTATGCAAACTTGGTCCACAAGTTATTAATATGCCCAAAATAAGATGCCATGAAATTAAACATATTATTTGAATTTTTAAAATATTTATTTCATTAAAAATTGATTTATTGATTTAAATAAATGAGAAAATTAAATATTTTGCTAGAAAATATATTTTGTTGATTTCAAATCAATGTTAATGACAAAATATATTATCAGTTTCGTGGTAATTGGATTGAGGAAGAAAAAATCAATTTTGGGCCAAGAATAGTAGCTTGAGATTCAAGAAACAAAATCAAATTTTCAAACATGGAAAGATTTGATTCAAAGACCTTGGGCATGATTTCTTAACCTAATTTTGTCCTCCTATAAGTACTAAACACGAGCCATAGGATTAGGGGAGAAATTCTGGACAAAAACGCACTTGCAAGAACCGAAAAATCACTCAAGAACTTGAAATTGGTTTTTGAAAATTCGGAGGTTTCAATAAGATTTGAAGGTCTCAAAAGCTTCCCCAAGCAATCTGGAACGTGTGTGGATCGTTTATCTGCTTCAGCACCCCCAGAACGACCTCCTATAAGCCCAGGTAAGTCGCTCTGCATCTTGATTCGATTAGCGCATTATATGCATCTTCATGATGTTTTGATCATATGTTATGACTTGTATTGATGTTCTGATCGTGTCTGAATCGTTTGTCTGAAGTTTATGTGCCTTAAACATGTTTTGCCATTAGAGCTCTATCCGAGTTTTAGGGTTTTGGTTTGGGGGTTTTTATCAGGGTTAAAATTAAGGGAAATTGAATGCGTGACTGATTTCGCATGGTCTAAGTGAGGAGATTGCATGTGGTGCGAACGATTTATGGGAGTACAGGCCCTAATCGCTATTTTCGTAGGGAAGGTTTGCTACGAGTGGTTTCGTAGAAAAATCATAGCAATACGTACAGGGTTTTGCAGGTGTTTTGGAGAAGATGATGTGTTGTCATCATCCGGTTCGTGCGTTTGAACTTTCGCGCCTATTTCCTTTTGGTTTTTTTCTTGATTCATATGTTAGGTTATGGATGCGCATGGGTAACATATATGCCTGCATGGTGCGTTGGTTGTGTGATGCTTTGGTGAGGGGGAGGTCATGGGTTCGAGCCTCCCCTTCGCCTATTTATTTTTCTAAATATTACTCTATGATCCTGTGCGCTCCACACCCTGGCTATTACCATACACCTTCTCAGATCTGACCATTGGTCCCCACTAGCCTTAGATCTGACGCCCCAGGATTCAGTCCCATACTATACACCCTATTAACAACCATACTAAATCAAAATCCTAACAAACTAAAATAATTTTAATTAAATATTTGTTTTAATTAATTCTTTTAATATATTATTTATATATTAATAATTATTTTTATAAATAAAAATTAATATGTGATATTTATATTAAAAATGCCAATTTGTTGTTCGTGCCGATTAAATCGATTAATCGCCATGGTCAACAATAATTTTAATTAAAATGTTTATTTAAATAAAATACAAATGATTTCTATTTAGTTAAATGGTTGCAACTATTTTATTAGTTGTGATGATTAACTTTCCTGTTTTCTAAATTCCAATTTGTTATTATTTGTAATCGTGTTAATCGGTTATGAGGGGTAACAATACAAAATAAAATTCACAAAAAATAATAAAACACAATAATTCATTATTAGTGATAATCGAATCAATCGATTTGAATTGGTAATGGTATAAAACCCCTAATCTTTTGACTATGGTGATCAAACCTATTGATCATTGCGGTTAATTGTGCCAAATCAGGGTTGTACGCCCAGAACATCTAAAACAACTTCAAAACACTTTTCAAACATTTTTCAAACTTCAAACTCCAAATACAGATTTTTATCTACGACAGGCTATTCAAAGCCTTCAAACCTTCAAATCAAATTTTAAACCTCAAGGGCGTACAACCCGTCCCCCGAACTACGTTGACTCTGATCCTCCATAAGGAGGTACGTAGGCACTTGGCAACAAGGCGAGTCCCCTTCCTTCAAACCCTAATCATGTTCTATATAATTAGCCTTTAACTCTATTCACTGTCTGTCACCTTTCTTTATGTTTTGCCATAAACCTTATTTTTGCAATGTTAACCTTTAGGAAAGGGTTGAGGGTGCCTAACACCTTCCCTCGACCTGAATATTGTATCTTACCCTGATCTCTATACTGCGTAGGGTTTCCTATTCGCCCTTCAGAATAGGTGGCGACTCTCTAAATCTAAAATTTTAGGCAGGTTGCTACAACTGGCGACTCTGCTGGGGAAAACTATAATGGTGAATACTATGCTCCTATAGGTTTTAGGTTTTGGCAGGGTTTAGGTTTGACAACTTTTTAGGGTTTGGCTAATTCGCCTTTTTTAGGGTTTGCAATTATTTTATTTTTTTTGTTTTTTGTCTAAAAAATATTTAATTGTTTATAATATGTTTATATTTAATTGTTTATGTTAATATATTTATATTTAATTGCCTAATTGTTATATTTTTATATACACTGCTGGCATTATGTAATGTTAAAACCCTAAGTGTGGGAGTTAACTTTGAGATCAATAGGGGAGTATGAATCGCCTACGAGTCTCATTGATAACTCCACTCGGAGTGGGTTAGGTATTTGGAAAGGTCCGAAACGAAGCTTGACTTTGTGGAGGGCTGGACTGGATACTTAGCTGATCTCTCCGGGAACCTACCCTAAAAATTCGAACCTCATGGATAAAATGAGTTGTTCTAAAATCCGAAGAGACAAAAAGTCTCGGAGGCTACGAACGACCCCATGAGACCTTCTAGAACCCCCCTATAAAAAGGTTGGCTCCCAAGAGCCGCTACGTCGAACCTATGAACTTATGTGATTAGGTGCTATATGTATATATATGTGTTGATCATTAGTTTTTCTATTATTTCTTTTCCATTCATCATTCCTCATGTGCATTCTTGCATCACATCTTATAAAAAAAAGAAAGAAAAAAGGATATCATACATATCATGCATGGCATACACATCATCTTCATGACATTAAGAGAAGATTTCTCTTCTATCTCTAGAGCAAGGGACCATTGGGAAGGATAACCTAACATCCCGACCATATTATCAAACAAGATTTCAGCAAAAGAAATCAATGGACCAGCTAAAGCAGAATCAAGCCGCTCTTCGTGAGGAAGTGGATCAACTGAAGGTTAGCATGGAAGAAGTTAAAGGAGGTATGACTCAGATGCTAGAATTCATGAAGGCCCTCCTGGATAAACAAGAAAAAAAAAAGAGGTTCAGTCTAGGGATACCCTGGTTCAGGATGAGATCCCCGATGACGAAAACCCGCCGCTAGGATTTGTTTCAGGCTTTGGCCCGGCTAAGGACAGACCTCAGGCCCGCTCTGTTAGGAGAGCTATCCAATTCCAAGAGAAAGGAGAAACTTCCCAAGAAGGATTTGTCCCCACTCCACAAACGAAAGGGACAACCCGCACAGTTCGCATTCCTGCTGACAATGTCCCTAAGGATAATGATTACCTGGAGCTACAATACGGAGTGCAAGAGGTGGACAACACAGACCAAACACCTCATACACAACAGTCTATCCCTAACTTTGGGGAAGACTCCAAGGACAGTGAACAAATCAAGGTGGCTAGAAGGAGGATTTCTTAGATCATTAGTTTTGTTTCCATTCGCAATTTCTTTCCGTTTGTTTAAGCATTAGTCTTATGACATATGCTATGTACTTTACAACAATCATTAATGCATTGCTTACGTTTGTCTTGATTCATTCCTAGTGTTCTCACTATATTTAAAACTCTGTTTTTACTCGGTTTTCCTCTTTGTGATATTCAACTCTCGATTAAAGTCGTACACCTTTTTGAGGGAGAATGACGAAAACGATACCATAATTTCATACACTACGCTTTCGAACAGACCGTGTTGACGATGTACAGGCATTTGTTCAATTCCTAAATAATGGAGATATAAGGATGTTAATCCCTTGTCAACCCCTTTGAGCCTAAAGAAGTAGGAGTTTTCCTTCATATAAAATAAAACCCTTCATATATAACCTGGGATAGGGTAGCTGCTCAGTTAACTTAATCATTCCAAATTGTTCCTTTGAACATAATCGCTGATGGTTCTCCGTCATCAATTAAGTCCGGCAGTCAATGTCCGCAAAGAAAAAGAAAGCAATACAAGGGCCTGCTAAGTCAAAACCTATTAAGGATACTTAGGCAAAATTGGGGCATCCCGCTGACTGTAGTTCTAAATTCCAATTTGTTATTATTTGTAATCGTGTTAATCGGTTATGAGGGGTAACAATACAAAATAAAATTCACAAAAAATATTAAATCACAATAATTCATTATTAGTGATAATCGAATCAATTGATTTGAATTGGTAATGGTATAAAACCCCTAATCTTTTGACTATGGTGATCAAACCTATTGATCATTGCGGTTAATTGTGCCAAATCAGGGTTGTACACCCAGAACATCTAAAACAACTTCAAAACACTTTTCAAACATTTTTCAAACTTCAAACTCCAAATACAGATTTTTATCTACGACAGGCTATTCAAAGCCTTCAAACCTTCAAATCAAATTTCAAACCTCAAGGGCGTACAACCCGTCCCCCGAACTACGTTGACTCTGATCCTCCATAAGGAGGTACGTAGGCACTTGGCAACAAGGCGAGTCCCCTTCCTTCAAACCCTAATCATGTTCTATATAATTAGCCTTTAACTCTATTCACTGTCTGTCACCTTTCTTTATGTTTTGCCATAACCCTTATTTTTGCAATGTTAACCTTTAGGAAAGGGTTGAGGGTGCCTAACACCTTCCCTCGACCTGAATATAGTATCTTACCCTGATCTCTATACTGCGTAGGGTTTCCTATTCGCCATTCAGAATAGGTGGCGACTCTCTAAATCTAAAATTTTAGGCAGGTTGCTACACATAGTCGTTGCATGGTTTAAACAAATTCAATGGGTTATAAGGAGATAAAATATGGGGATTATCATATATACATACGCATTAGCATTATACGTACCACGCTTTACACACTACTTGTTACACACTACGCTTTACACACTACGCTTTACACGCTACGCTTCATACACGCTACGCTAGGCACGCTACACTCTCTGCATACAATATACAACACCAAGTTACTGGTCCTTATACGTCTGACTTTCGCGGATGTGTCAAGAAATTTACGTAGATGATCTTGCTAGAACCATAACAAGTGAATCCTTTTATACAGGAAAGTTGGCTAGAACCATAGCAAATAATTCCTTTTATGCAGGTAAGCTTGCTAGAACCATAGCAGGTAATCCCTTTTATGCAGGTACGCTTGTTAGAACCATGGCAGGTAATTCCTTTTATACAGGTACACTTGTCAGAACCATGGTAGGTAATTCCTTGGGTGCAGGTAAGCTTGTCAGAACCATGACAAGTGATCCCATTGGTGCAGGTAAGTTTGCTAGAACCATAGAAAATGATTCCTTTTATACATGTACGCTTGTCAGAACCATGGCAAGTAATTCCTTGGGTGCAAGTAAGCTTGTCATAACCATGACAAGTGATCCCTTTGGTGCAAGTAAGTTTACAATAACCATAGCAAATGATTCCTTTTATACAGGTACGCTTGTCAGAACCATGGCAGGTAATTCCTTTGGTGCAAGTAAGCTTGTCAGAACCATGACAAGTGACCCCTTTGGTACAGGTAAGCTTGCTAGAACCATAGCAAGTGACCCCTTTGGTGCAGGTAAGCTTGCTAGAACCATAGAAAGTGACCCCTTTAGTGCAGGTGAACTTGTCAGAACCATGGCAAGAGAATCCTTTTACACAGGTGAATTTGCTAGAATCATAGCAAGTGAATCTTCATGCAGGTAAACTTGTCAGAACCATGGCAGGTGAATCCTTTTACGCAGGTAAACTTGCTAGAACAATAGCAGGTGAATCCCTTCTACACAACAAACTGCAAGCCCTCGCTATTGATAGCTACGTTTATTCATCACGTTAGTCCCTAGGCCGTGATCTCTTTCAAATCTTCATCCCCGACAACGAATAAGGATTTATTTTCCCCGATCAAAGATTGTTATACGGAATTACTAATGCGCTTCAACCACATAGTTGTGTCCATACATCATCCAACTAGCTCATGCATACAGTGTTTATCATACATACATAACATACAAGATTCTCATTTATTTTGAGAATCTCATTACATAACACATGCATCATGACATCGCATAAAATTAATGTTGCCTTTTCAGGTCATTCTACGATCAAATGAATATCATCATCTAAGATACGATGCAGAGACAATCAAGACAACGATTTAATCTTAACACTCATTCAAGACAAATACAATTATGATGCTCCATTCCGGGTCTTTCTTCAAAGATAATTCAGAAACAATCAAAGAGCTTCTCATCCTTTCTAGGAACCTTTCTAGGTAGTCTTCTCTAAGACGTCACATATCCTTTCTAGGAACCCTTTCTAGGTAGTCTTCTCCAAGACGTTTATCATCCTTTCTAGGAACCTTTCTAGGTAGTCTTCTCTAAGACACTTCCTACCCTTTCTAGGGACCTTTCTAGGTTAACCTTGTTTAAGACATAACATATCCTTTCTAGGAGCCTTTCTAGGTGAGTCTGGTTTAAGACATTTCATATCCTTTCTAAGAGCCTTTCTAGGTGAGTCTTGTTTAAGACGTATCTCAGCCTTTCTAAGTAATCTCCCTTAAAACATTTATCCAATCCTTTCTAAGATATCTCTTTCCCTTTTAGGGAGCTTTTTAGTTAGTCTTCTCTAAGACATTTCTTCCCAAGCTTTGTTTAAAGCCTAATCTTTTTTACATCAGTCATTGATATACCCTATGCAGGAAGCGCAAATTTCTAGGTATTCTAGTGTTCAATCCTCTTCCACCTTCAGATTCCGACAGGCACACGAGCCAATCTACATACTCATGTTTAAGAAGATTGAACAGGGGAAGCTGTCATACCCCAAAATATTCCCATTACATTTTTACTTTCAAGCTCATACAAGTATCAAAAGCTCAAGACTTGATTGAATGCATACTCCCCTAATCAAAGGGTCCTGAAATTAGGGTTTTGGATTTGCTAAGGAGAAAGTATGTATCAAGGCCTCAAGTAAGCTTCATATGATCTCTTAGGATTCAAAGCATCTCCATGACAAGTTTCAAGCCTCAGTTTACAAGATTGCTCATTCAATTGCTCAGATAGTCAACAGTCGACTAGTTTGACCTAAAAGTCAATAATGGTCAAAGTACAGTCAAAATTCCTGATTTTTGGTCAACATCCGTATTTTGAAGTATCATTCATCATTTGACCAAGGGTTGATCATTATTCATCAAAGAAAGCTCAGAAATCAACAAAAGTCCAAGTTACTAAATTAGGGTTTCTAAGCAAAAGTCAACTGTACTTTGACTGGCCATAAGTCTCTCATGCTTTATCAGAAATTCCCCAATCAAAGCTTATTCTCAAGGAAATTCAATTCTATACAACTTTGATGTTGGGCCCAAGGTCAAGAAATGCTTCCGCCTGAGAGATATAAGTCAAAACATTACAGGTCCTTTTAAAGGTCAACCAAAAGTTATCTTTTTCAAATGCTTGGTACATGAGCATGGAAACTTCAATTGAGATGAAACCAAAAGGGTCATTTAGAGGACACTTTAAGCTTTCTAAAAAGATCAAGAACATCTTCATATGACTAAAATTGAGAGAGATACACATGGTTGAAGTTGAGCAATTTTCAAGAGATGCATGAAACCCTAAATCGCCAATTTTTTATTTTTAAGCTAATAGGCCTAGGTTTTGGACTTAAAACATATGCATGACCCAAATAAAGACCTTTAAAACCATTCTCATATTTTTGGAATTTTTACTTATATTTGTTTGAAGTTTATTCAATTAAATGTAAAATAAATTAAGGAAAATACCAAAATAATGAATTAAATCACGGGGCTTTGTTTTGGATCATATAAAGGCCCAAGAAACATCTTGAGAGCCAAGGAATTTTGTTGGCTCATGATTTGATTTTTATTTTATTTATTTCATGATTTTATTCAAATTAAATCAAGGAATAATAAATAAAAATCAAATTGGTGCATGATTTGATTTTTTCAATCACAAAATTATTCTTAAAATTCAACTAAATCAAATATGGTGATTGGAAAGAGATTGAAACAAAAATAGCAATATTTTATATAAATTTTCAATCATATCTTTTCAAATTTTTTCTCCATTATACTTGATTTCCAAGCAAGATTTTTACCCTAATTTATACCTTATAAATACCATATGCTGTGTACAAGGCAGGGGGGACGAAAAATCAAGGAGAAGGCAAGGGTTTCCAAGGTTAAATAAACACGCAAAAGCTAGGGCACGAGAGAGTTTTGTTTCCAGCAAGTTCCAATCTGATGTGATCGTCCCAAGAGCATCCTAACGCCTTCAAGGATCATTCTCGATCATCATTGAAATTTTCAACGCCCCATCTCGTTGTCTCCGTGTTGCACCATTGCTTGCAGGTTTTAGCGCCATATTAACGTTCCACCATTGTTGAAGCTCCAAGCTTCAACGTTTTTCGTTTTCATGCTTGCAGGGCTCTTCAATAAAAAAATAATAGTACCATTGAGTTCGTGGCATCCAAATTAGTGGGACTGGGCGATTTTTTTTGTATTGTTTCACGTGAATTTCTTGATGATAGTTTTTTCAGGAAATTGCTACGACAACTCGCAGCTAAGTCGTAGCGAAACCAAAGCCAGATCGTAGCGAAATTGGGCAAGGCAGTGAAAGTGATGATGAACAGTAACGTGGAACTCGTGACTACCCTCGAAGCTTTTCTATTGGCTGTTCAGCGGAATCAGGCTCTCTCTCCACTCTGGATTGGCTAGACGTTCACGCAGGGGTCCCACGGTTGACTGGATTCGAAATTCAAAATGGAATGCGTGATCATATATTATCAAATGGCACTGGTTCGTCGGCACCATCCATAACGTAGCACAGTTGGTAAAGGGAGTGTATTGCTGACCAAGACAACCTCAGTTCGACTCCCTGCTCAGGCAACTATATTTTTTTAGCCTTTTCTTTCATATTCCTTTTATTATTTTTTCTTATTATTAACTAATTAATTAATTTAGTAAACAATTAGATTAAAATAGGATTAGATTTAATTAATCAATTTAACCTTTTTTTACATAATTAGGATTGGGTGTGTAATTAACTTTGTTATATATTTAATTTTAAGAGTTTTAGGTTTTAGGGTTTTATCTAGTTGAATCTTAACAAATTAATTAAATAAAATAATTCAAATAGGTTCATTTGCTAAAGATTTTAATCGACTCGATTGGTTACGATGGTTAGTAATCTTCATAAATTCGTTATTTGTTTTAATAAAACCTATTGATTACGATAATTAACGATAATTAATTTCCTTCCTATTAATAATTCATTTAAAATTCAATCAATTTGTTAATGGTTATAATCGAATCGATCGATTAGGATAATTAACAACCCTTCATTACTTTATTAATCGTTTTAATCAAACTAATTGGTTGCGATGGTTAATAATAAAATAATTCAATTCCCAAAACAATTAAAATAATCTATTAAAACACATGTATTTGCTAATGGTGATAATCGAATCAATCGATTAGAATAATTAGCAATTCTTTATTTAATTTGTTAATTATGTTGATCAAACCCATTGATCATTGCGATTAATGAAACATATTATAATTAGGGTTGTACGCCATATTAAAACACAATTTCTTTTACAAAATTACAAACTACGAATTTCAAAACTGCGATAAGGTAATTCAAAATACCTTCACACATTCATACTAATTCTAAGGCGTACAACCTTGCCCCGAACTACGTTGACTCTGATCCTCCCTAAGGAGGTACGTAGGCACTTGGCAACAAGGCGAGTCTCCTTCCCCAAAACTCAAATTAGGTTCGAATCTTATTGTTCACCCTTGAAAGCACAAACCTTGCCTTTATATTTATTAGCCATAAACCATTACCTTAAACAAAACCTTAGGAAAGGGTTAAAGGTGCCTAACACCTTCCCTTGACCTGATTATAATAACTTATCAAGATCTCTAAACTTCGTAGAGTTTCCTATTCACCCTGGCAGAATAGGTGGCGAATCTAAAATTGAAATTTTTAGCAGGTTGCTACACCCGCCAACCCGCCACCTTGGCGGGGCGGGCTAGGTTTTTATGCCCATTTCAATTTGTAGGCTTGCCCACCCCGCTCTTTTTTTTGGCGGGCATATGACGGGGCGAGGCAGGCCGTCCTCTTTGCCACCCCTACTTTTGGTGTGGAATCTGAACCTGATACTAGAAATAAAAATATAGATGACAAATTTAGAGAAATTCTCCCACCGGAACCATCTTAATCGGATAAAAATCGAGTAAGTTATGATTTTTTGAATAACGAGAAACAGTGCAGCCAAATTTGCAGTGCAGAATTTTCAGCTTATTTCCATGCACCCGTTATGAAGAAAGCCAACAACTGAAGTCTTAGGAGTACGATCCGAACATGGGACCTGAAGGAAAGTTATAGTCAACCTCACTAGTGAAATTCTCTCACCAGAATCGTCTTGATACAATTAATAATGAGATAGTTATGAATTTTGCAATATCGAGAACAATAAATCAAAGTCCGGTTCAGCATGCGAATTCCACCGTGTTTTGCAATTCTGAAAATGTTCGGAACCAAATTCTCCTTTGACCCGAAAAGACGAACTAAAGAGGACGTCAAGACGGAAATTTAGCAAGAAGAACCGCTAAAAAATATTCTCCGATCAAAAGTTATGACATTTTGAATATCCGAATGACGACAGTTCAGCACACCGTTTCCACTATATTTTCATGGTACAACCTCAGTGTAATTGCATATAGGGTGATCCTCTTCAAAGAATCAATTCTTGAACCGAGCATATGAAATATATAATACATCAAGACGATTATTTTGGCGTAAGAATCTACCCAAGAAGATTTTCCAGCCATTAGTTACCAATTTCAGAACATCCGAGAAAACAGTTGACCAACAAATTCAAATTTAAGGTTATTTGCACTTTCAGGGACCTTCCTCAAAGAATCGGCTTCCGGCCCGATCACAAAATATATAGAGAATGCCAAAATGGTCCTAACTACGCAGGAACCAAGTCAAGACGACTTTCAGGTTGGAAGTTACAAATTTTACATTTGCATCGTATGAACGGACTTTCGATCTGAACTGTCTCAAAGGAACGAAAACTCTTGATTTTATTATGTGATTCGAAGCACACCTGGGACGCATGGGCGCTTGTCGTGATAAGGATTTGATTTTCCTGTGATTAGAGAGCTTGAGAAAATAGCAGACTGTATCCGAACTTCAAAAAACCTGGATATTGCTCACTGTATCGACTGACAGAACAATCACTTCTGCAACTCTTGAGAAATGGAACCTTGATCCCATGATCACAGAGCCAATGACATGTATGTATGCATATGATCTAATGCAAAGTCTAAGACAGTTAACAAAAGATAGGAGGGAAAATTTGGGGGTGCAACAAATGTCTTATCAAGTGTCTAAGAGCTAACGCCGACCTCTTTGCGAATCCCTAAATGAAATTCCTGATATCGACCCTAGCAGGTATGTTACCTATTAAGTATTAACCCTTCCTTCAGATACGTGAAGGGGATACAGTATTCAAAACCATATTTCACTGTGAAGGGGACACAATATTCAGTTTTCACCATTAACTGTTCTATGGTTAAGAAAACATTCCACATATCTGGTGAAGGATAGAAAAACACTTAGAAAGGGGGGGGGGGTTTGAATAAGTGTAGCTTTAAAAACTTGACCGATAAAAATAAATTGCACAGTTGTTTTTATCCTGGTTCGTTGTTAACTAAACTACTCCAGTCCACCCCCGCAGAGATGATTTACCTCAACTGAGGATTTAATCCACTAATCGCACGGATTACAATGGTTATCCACTTAGTCAGCAACTAAGTCTTCCAGAGTTTTCTGATCACACACCGATCACTCCAGGAACAACTGCTTAGATACCCTCTAAGACTTTCTAGAGTATTCTGATCCACACGATCACTCTAGTTACAACCTGCTTAGATAACCTCTAAGACTTCTTAGAGTATTCTGATCCACACGATCACTCTAGTTCCTTACAACTTAATGTAATCAATTCTAAGAGTATTACAATTGCTTCTAAAAAGCTATAATCACAAGCTGTGATATTTCTCTTAACGTTTAAGCTTAATCTCACTAATATATTACAACAGCAATGTAGTGAGCTTTGATGAAGATGAAGATTCTGAGCTTTGAATAGAACAGAGTTTCAGCAAGTTAATGTGAGTTGTTTTGTTCCAGAATCGTTAACCTTGCTTCTCATCAGAACTTCATATATATAGGCGTTGGAGAAGATGACCGTTGAGTGCATTTAATGCTTTGCGTGTTCCGTACAGCATCGCATTTAATGTTATACGCTTTTGTCAACTACCTCGAGCCTTGATCACGCTGTGTCTACTGACGTTGCCTTTAATAGCTTCTAACGTTCCTTTTGTCAGTCAGCGTAGCCTGCCACTTGTACTTCCTTCTGATCTGATGTTTATGAATACAACGTTTGAATATCATCAGAGTCAAACAGCTTGGTGCAAAGCATCTT
This sequence comes from Vicia villosa, assembly GCF_029867415.1. Classification (NCBI taxonomy): domain Eukaryota; kingdom Viridiplantae; phylum Streptophyta; class Magnoliopsida; order Fabales; family Fabaceae; genus Vicia; species Vicia villosa. The sequence continues at coordinate 227,907 of NW_026705609.1, forward strand.
CTGATCTTCTGACCTTGAAGTGCTTCTGAGCGTGATACCATCAGAACTTCAGTGCTTCTGATCTCATGTTCTTCTGATGCTTCCATAGACCCATGTTCTGATTCTGCTTCGACCATCTTCTGATGTCTTGCCAGACCATGTTCTGATGTTGCATGCTGAACCCTTTGAGACAAAGCTTCTGAGCGCTGAATTATGCATACTCTATATATATTTCCTGAAAAGGAAATTGCATTTGATTAGAGTACCATATTGTCTTAAGCAAAATTCATATTATTGTTATCATCAAAACTAAGATAATTGATCAGAACAAATCTTGTTCTAACAATCTCCCCCTTTTTGATGATGACAAAAACATATATAAATGATATGAATTTGCGATCAGAAAGAGCAGACGGCAAAAGACAAATTACACAGCTATAGCATAAGCATGTGAATATGTCTCCCCCTGAGATTAACAATCTCCCCCTGAGATAAATAATCTCCCCCTGAAATAATACTCGAAGAACTTTAATAAAAGACTTCCCTGATTATTTCGGTAGAGACGATCACATAAGCTTCTGTCTTCAGAGAATTCATAGCTTCTGACTTCTGGTTCCATTGGACAGCTTCAGAACTTGAATTTCTTTAGATCCCTAGAACACTCATAGCTTCTGATTCCTGCTTCCATTTAGGACAGCTTCAGAACTTGAATTTCTTTGATCTTCAGAACATTCACAACTTCTGATTCCTGCTTCCATCTAGGACAGCTTCAGACTTGAATTTCTTTGATCTTCAGAACATTCACAGCTTCTGATTTCTGCTTCCATTTAGGACAGCTTCAGAACTTGAATTTCTTTGATCTTCAGAACATTCACAGCTTCTGATTTCTGCTTCCATTTAGGACAGCTTCAGAACTTGAGTTTTCTGGATCTTTAGAACATTCACAGCTTCTGATTTCTGCTTCCCTCGGATAGCTTCAGAGCTTTGAATTTCTACCAACATCACTTCATGCTAGATTTGTATCAGAACATTGTTGAATGTACCAGAGCATCATCAGAGCATCTCTACATCCTGAAATGTTACAGATCAAAAACTAAACGACAAAAGTCAGCATGAACGAGTCAGAACATAAAATGTATATTAGAACACATGATATGTATCAGAGCCATATAGGCTAAAATAATGTATCAGAGCAAATAGAATTTTGTCAGAGCAAATAGACAAATTTTGGATCAAATTCTATTATCAGTGCTTCTGATTCTGAAGTTTGACAGCACTCAGCTTGCTTCAGTTTCCATAAGCTTATTCTTTTTACAGAATAACGCTTCTTATGGTTTTGCTTCTTGTGTGCTTTGAAGATTCTCTTCACTTGTTTATACCTGCAAAACACTTAAACCATATAGAACTTGCAGTTCTTGTTAGTGAAAGCAACTAATTAAATCAAATCATTTATCACATATTTCTCCCCCTTTTTGTCATATCATCAAAAAACAGAAAAGATTCAGAGACAAACAAAAAGAAACACACGGAGGAAGAGGATGATTTCATTGAAGTTCAAACATCAGGTACAGAAGTACATGAAGATAAGTAAGATCAGATGTACAAAAACAGATGCAACGAAAAGAAGGAAACAACACAGACTCAATCTAAGATGGCCCTAGCCTTGACAAGATCTTGGCCAGCATCTCTTGAACTCCATTGTTGTACTCATTCTGCTTCTCTATGAAAGCTCTAAACTCATCCTGGTTCTTTTGAAGAACTTCCAGAGTTCTTGCAAGACGGGAGAGAGATTTTGACAAAAAATAAGATACGCACAGTTACCTATGGTCGGCGTCCCTTCAACTGCACGCACGCTTATCCATGAACAGTAAAGACAGGTTTACCATCCGAGATAAAACGTTACAGCTGTTTTGCTTTAAAAGAGGTTCTGAATCAACTTAGACAATGAAACGTTAGTAATAACCGAATCATTATTTCTAAAAGATTTTAATCAGAACTTCTGATTAAAAGATAATCCACTTTCATTTCAGAAGATACTCATACATAAGAACTTCTCATCTTCTCATTCTGGGCATAAATCCATACTGATGTTCTTCAGAATGAACTTAAACCTATCTTCAGCCAGGGGTTTTGTAAAGATATCAGCCCATTGATGGTCTGTATCCACAAAGTTTAAAGATAGAACACCCTTCTGAACATAGTCCCTTATGAAATGATGTTTAATCTCAATATGTTTAGCTTTTGAATGAAGAATAGGATTCTTAGATAAACATATAGCAGAAGTATTATCACAGAATATAGGAATGTTACTCTCATATATCTGATAATCTTCTAGCTGACTCTTCATCCAGAGCATCTGTGTACTGCAACCAGCAGCAGCGACATATTCTGCTTCTGTTGTTGATAGAGCAATAGTTGCTTGCTTCTTGCTATACCAGGAGATCAAATGACTTCCAAGAAATTGGCAACTTCCTGAAGTACTCTTTCTTTCAATTCTGTCTCCAGCATAGTCAGCATCGCAGAATCCTACTAAGTTGTATTCTTTAGATTTTCTGTAAACTAAGCCCACATTAGTAGTACCTTTCAGATACCTTAGAATTCTCTTAACAGCAGTTAAATGAGATTCTCTAGGGTCTGATTGGAATCTAGCACACAAACAAACACTGAACAGAATGTCAGGTCTAGAAGCAGTCAAATATAGAAGAGATCCAATCATACCTCTGTATAACTTCTGATCTACCTTCTTACTTACCTCATCCTTACCTAGGATGCATGTTGGATGCATAGGAGTTTTGGCTTCTTTGCAGTCTAGAAGATTAAACTTCTTCAGAAGTTCCTTCACATACTTGGTTTGGTGAACATACGTTCCTTCTGATGTTTGATGTATTTGTATTCCAAGGAAATACTTGAGTTCTCCCATCATGCTCATTTCAAACTCAGCCTGCATAGACTCAGCAAACTCCTTTCCAAGTGTAGCATTAGATGTTCCAAAAATAATATCATCTACATATATTTGACAAATTAAAATATCCCTTTTAAAGGTTTTACAAAAGAGAGTAGTGTCCACTTTTCCTCTAGTGAAACCATTATCCAGAAGGAAAGAACTTAAGCGTTCATACCAAGCTCTGGGAGCTTGTTTCAATCCATACAACGATTTCTTTAGTTTAAAAACATGATTAGGAGACATAGAGTCTTCAAAACCAGGAGGTTGATGGACATAAACTTCTTCATCTATATAACCATTTAAGAAGGCACTCTTAACATCCATCTGATAGAGAGTGGTGTTATGTTGAGTGGCAAATGAAATTAATAGACGAATAGATTCTAACCTGGCCACTGGTGCAAAGGTTTCTGTATAGTCAATCCCTTCTTGTTGACTGTAACCCTGAGCCACCAGTCTGGCTTTGTTCCTTACCACTTCACCTTTCTCACTGAGCTTGTTTCTGAAGACCCATTTTGTACCGATTATATTGAATCCATCTGGTCTAGGAACAAGATCCCAAACATCATTCCTTGTAAACTGATTCAGTTCTTCTTGCATAGCAATTATCCAGTCTGGATCTTCTAGAGCATGATCAACAGAAGTTGGCTCGATTAAAGATACAAGACCTAATTGACAGTCTGCATTGTTCTTAAGGAATGCTCTTGTTCTGATTGGATCATCCTTCTTTCCAAGAATGACATCTTCTGAATGACCAGAGATGAGTCTGGATGATCTTCTGACAGATGGTTCTTCAGAAATGCTTAGATTCTCCAGAGAAGCTGATACTTGATCTTCAGATTCTTTGCTTCTGAGAAGCTCTGCTTCTGATGCGTTGCTTCTTGGCTCAACAACTTCTGATACATCAATATCACAATCTGCAAAATTATCAAACTGCTTTGGTTTTTCAGAACCAAGCTTATCATCAAACCTGATATTGATTGATTCTTCTACAATCAATGTTTCAGTATTGTATACTCTGTAGCCTTTTGAGCGTTCAGAATATCCAAGAAGGAAACATTTTTGTGCTTTGGAATCAAATTTACCAAGATGATCTTTAGTGTTCAGAATAAAGCATACACATCCAAAAGGATGGAAATATGAAATGTTGGGCTTTATATTCTTCCACAATTCATAAGGAGTCTTATTTAGAATAGGTCTGATAGAGATTCTATTCTGAATATAACATGCAGTGTTAATTGCTTCTGCCCAGAAATGCTTAGCCATATTGGTTTCATTGATCATGGTTCTGGCCATTTCTTGTAGAGTCCTATTCTTTCGCTTTATAACTCCATTTTGCTGTGGAGTTCAAGGACAAGAGAAATCATGGGCAATACCATTTTCTTTGAAGAACTCTTCAAAGAATCTGTTCTCAAATTCACCACCATGATCACTTCTAACCTTTATGATTTTACACTCTTTTTCAGATTGAATCTGAATGCAGAAATCAAAGAACACTGAATGAGACTCATCCTTGTGTTTCAAGAATTTTACCCATGTCCAGCGGCTATAATCATCTACGATGACTAATCCATATTTCTTCCCTCTGACAGATGCTGTTTTGACTGGGCCAAACAGATCAATGTGCAAGAGTTCTAATGGCCTTGAGGTAGAAACAACATTCTTGGACTTGAATGCAGGTTTGGAGAACTTGCCCTTCTGACATGCTTCACAAAGAGCATCTGATTTGAATTTCAGATTAGGGAGTCCTCTGACAAGATCCAGTTTGTTAATCTGAGAAATCTTCCTCAAACTAGCATGACCTAATCTTCTGTGCCAGACCCACTGCTCTTCAGAAACAGACATAAGACAAGTCACCTTCTGACTCATAAGATCTTGCAGATCTGTCTTATAAATGTTGTTCTTCCTCTTGCCGGTAAATAGGATTGAGCCATCCTTCTGATTTACAGCCTTGCAAGACTTTTGATTAAAGATTATATCATAACCATTGTCACTCAATTGACTGATAGATAAGAGGTTATGTGTTAATCCTTCTACAAGAAGTACATTTGAAATGGAAGGAGAGTTACCAGACTTTATAGTTCCAGAGCCAATTATCTTGCCCTTCTGATCTCCTCCAAACTTGACTTCTCCACCTGGTTTAAGCACCAGGTCTTGGAATGTAGACCTTCTTCCCGTCATGTGTCGCGAGCATCCAGAGTCCAGGTACCATGACATTTTGCTTCCTGTCCTCTTTGCCGCCAAGGATATCTGCAATAGGAATAATCTTTTCCTTAGGTACCCACAATTTCTTGGGTCCTTTCTTGTTAGTTCTCCTCAAGTTCTGATTGAACTTGGGTTTAGCAAAATATTTAACAGGAGGAACAGTATGATACTTCTTATTTTGAGTTCCATGATATTTCTTAGGTTGTGTCACATGCTTCTTGGTGTGTGTTATGTGAAAACTTTGTGCATGTGATGTGTGCTTAATATCATGGGAGTGGCCAAATTTAAATTGGTTATACAGAGGCTTGTATGATATTTTCATATCATCCACAGATTCAAGCTTGTATGGGATTTCACCCTCATAACCAATGCCAACTCTTTTGTTTCCAGACACAGCATATATCATAGAAGCTAGCTGACTTCTGCCAATACTTCTAGATAAGAACTTCCTGAAACTTAAATCATATTCTTTCAGAATATGGTTTAGACTAGGAGGGGATTTTTCTGAATCAGAAGGAGATCCAACATTATTGGATAATTTTAAAAGTTTTTCTTTTAATTCAGAATTCTCCAACTCAAGCTTCTTTGTTTCAAATTCAAATAGCTTTTTCAGCTTTTTGTATTTGAGACTAATCTGAGACTAATCTGTTAGACTGGAAACTAACTCATCTCTAGTAAGTTCAGAAAATACCTCTTCAGAATCTGATTCTGATGTAGATTCTGATCCGTCATCTTCTGTCGCCATCAGCGCACAGTTAGCCTGCTCATCTTCAGGTCTGAATCATCTTCTGACTCATCCCAGGTTGCCATAAGACCTTTCTTCTTATGAAACTTCTTCTTGGGATTTTCTTTCAGAAGTTTTGGACACTCATTCTTGTAATGTCCAGGCTCATTGCACTCATAGCAGATAGCCTTCTTCTTGTCAAATCTTCTGTCATCAGAAGATTCTCCACGTTCAAATTTCTTTGAACTTCTGACGCCTCTGAACTTCCTTTGCTTGTTCTTCCAGAGTTGATTTAGCCTTCTGGAGATCAAGGACAGTTCATCTTCTTCTTCAGATTCTGATTCTTCAGGATCTTCTTTTCTAGCCTGAAAAGCGTTAGTGCATTTTTTAATATTAGATTTTAATGCAATAGACTTACCTTTCTTCTGAGGCTCGTTTGCGTCCAGCTCAATTTCATGGCTTCACAAGGCACTGATAAGCTCTTCCAAAGAGACTTCATTCAGATTCTTGGCAATCTTGAATGCAGTCACCATTGGGCCCCATCTTCTGGGCAAACTTCTGATGATCTTCTTTACATGATCAGCCTTGGTGTAGCCTTTGTCGAGAACTCTCAATCCAGCAGTCAAAGTTTGAAATCTTGAAAACATCTTTTCAATGTCTTCATCATCCTCCATCTTGAAGGCTTCATATTTCTGGATTAGAGCAAGAGCTTTAGTCTCCTTGACTTGAGCATTTCCTTCATGAGTCATTTTCAAGGACTCATATATGTCATAGGCCGTTTCCCTGTTAGATATCTTCTCATACTCAGCATGAGAGATAGCATTCAGCAAAACAGTCCTGCATTTGTGATGATTCTTGAAATCTTTCTTTTGATCATCATTCATTTCGCTTCTCGTGAGCCTTACACCAGTAGCTTTAACAGGATGTTTGTAACCATCCAACAGAAGATCCCATAGATCAGCATCTAGACCAAGAACGTAACTTTCCAGTTTATCTTTCCAGTATTCAAAGTTTTCACCATCAAATACTGGTGGTCTAGTATAACCATTGTTACCATTGTATTTCTCAGCAGAGCCAGATGTAGATGGAGTTGGATTTGCTTGAGATTCACCAGCCATCTTTTACTGAAGCGTTTTTTTCTCTTCCTGAATCTTTTCTAAACACGGTTAAGTGCTTGCACCTTAGAACCGGCGCTCTGATGCCAATTGAAGGATAGAAAAACACTTAGAAAGGGGGGGGGGGGGGTTTGAATAAGTGTAGCTTTAAAAACTTGACCGATAAAAATAAATTGCACAGTTATTTTTATCCTGGTTCGTTGTTAACTAAACTACTCCAGTCCACCCCCGCAGAGATGATTTACCTCAACTGAGGATTTAATCCACTAATCGCACGGATTACAATGGTTCTCCACTTAGTCAGCAACTAAGTCTTCCAGAGTCTTCTGATCACACACTGATCACTCCAGGAACAACTGCTTAGATACCCTCTAAGACTTTCTAGAGTATTCTGATCCACACGATCACTCTAGTTACAACCTGCTTAGATAACCTCTAAGACTTCCTAGAGTATTCTGATCCACACGATCACTCTAGTTCCTTACAACTTAATGTAATCAATTCTAAGAGTATTACAATTGCTTCTAAAAAGCTATAATCACAAACTATGATATTTCTCTTAACGTTTAAGCTTAATCTCACTAATATATTACAACAGCAATGTAGTGAGCTTTGATGAAGATGAAGATTCTGAGCTTTGAATAGAACAGAGTTTCAGCAAGTTAATGTGAGTTGTTTTGTTCCAGAATCGTTAACCTTGCTTCTCATTAGAACTTCATATATATAGGCGTTGGAGAAGATGACCGTTGAGTGCATTTAATGCTTTGCGTGTTCCGTACAGCATCGCATTTAATGTTATACGCTTTTGTCAACTACCTCGAGCCTTGTTCACGCTGTGTCTACTGACGTTGCCTTTAATAGCTTTTAACGTTCCTTTTGTCAGTCAGCGTAGCCTGCCACTTGTACTTCCTTCTGATCTGATGTTTGTGAATACAACGTTTGAATATCATCAGAGTCAAACAGCTTGGTGCAAAGCATCTTCTGATCTTCTGACCTTGAAGTGCTTCTGAGCGTGATACCATCAGAACTTCAGTGCTTCTGATCTCATGTTCTTCTGATGCTTCCATAGACCCATGTTCTGATTCTGCTTCGACCATCTTCTGATGTCTTGCCAGACCATGTTCTGATGTTGCATGCTGAACCCTTTGAGACAAAGCTTCTGAGCGATGAATTATGCATACTCTATATATATTTCCTGAAAAGGAAATTGCATTTGATTAGAGTACCATATTGTCTTAAGCAAAATTCATATTATTGTTATCATCAAAACTAAGATAATTGATCAGAACAAGTCTTGTTCTAACATCTGGTTCCTTTGATCAGAAGAGAATACCAGATATAAGCTCATCTTGCATTCTTCATACAGGTCTTATGAAAAACTGAATGAATTCTTTTACTTGCACTGAGCTTTACTCCCATATTCCCATATATATGCCCGAAATAAAATGACAATTGGGATGGAAGGTTCAGTTGATTGTATTCTGACCAATCAACACACAAGGCAGATGTCTCCTCTTCCAGATCAGGAGTAGGTTCCAAACCAATGTTCTCACACTACATTAGTTTAGCACTAGAACATTTGTTCTTCAACTGGTAGCTGCATACCAGTTCTTAATGTCCCAACATCAGATACGACATCTATTCCTCCTTCTAGGAACACTTCAACCTTGAGGATTTCAAGGTACACACTTGCAGATAATTATGAATATCATTGATCAGGTGACATTCATCAGCTCTAATAAACCATTCCATTATGAGTGGACTTGAGAGGATACTCAAGTTTCTTTGACACTTTAATTATATATGTCAATACCTGCCATACATTCTGTTGAACCTTCATAACCCTAGGGTTTCTTAGAGACTATGCAGCGAAAAAATAGTCATATATCAACATAATTCACACAATGCTTACTTTAATTGTCAGTAGTAAGCATGACATCCAAGGATTGAAGCTGATCAATCCAACACAACAAGACCTAACCAATGTTCTGACCAAAAAGAAACAGATAAGCACAAAGATTACCTTATCATTAACTCCACTCCCGCATGAAGTTTTTGATATTCTTCTTCTGTACTTTGCTATATGCTGAATAGATCAATACAAATTCTTCACTCCCGTATGAAGCCTTTGGATATCCTTGAATCCAACAACACCATCTTCTCTTGACAAGAGAGTACACATATTTTGATCAGATTGGCTTAGTCTACCACACATAGGTCCATCCTCCACTTCTAGGGACCATACAATATGATCAAAACTGTTCAAACAATCTTCTACCTTCAGCAACCAGAAAGTATCCCTTATGGATCTCATCCAGAAACAGACAGGATGCCTGCTCTGATACCAATTGAAAATTCTGGTAGGACAGACTCGGAATGTCATAAGCAAGGTTACGACACCTTTTCTGTCATTAGCTTAGCTGAGGCAGTACATACAGATCCCCCAACATTAGATTACTTCTTGCAATCAGAAGTCCGTGAGTGCCGGGATCATATTAGTTCAGTAAACACAAATAACTCTGTTTTGCAGAGGTTCTGTTACAGCACAGTCATTAAACCAAACACGGATCATGCAAGATGTTATGACATCCAAACTGAACAAACAAATAAATAATGCAAAAACGTAAACAACACACAGAATTGTTCACCCAGTTCGGTTCTAACTAACCTACTCTGGGGGCAACCAAGCCAGGAAGGAAATCCACTATCAGTAGTCTTAATTTGAAGCTAAACTCCCCCGTTTATAACTTCGCACTTAAACCCTACCCAATGCAATCTCTACCTAGGTTCTCCCTAGATATGGAATATCTCCATTCCACTCCCAATCATAGCAATGATGTCTAGCAGTCAACAACTCAGCCACAACATCGACAGCCTAATTCCCAAAACTCTAAACATAAACAAACACAATATCAACTTGAAGTTGCTTACGAGCTTCATCTAAGAACAAATCCTCACTCATTACTTCACAGCTTCTGAGTGATTACACTAAACCTCTCACTTACAGGTTTTGAGGCACAAATCAGTGACCATCCCACACACCGGGTGGTTCACCTACACGGCTAACCCTAATGGTTAACCCTTTCTAAATGCCGGTTAGCTTTTTTTAACTAGGTTACAAAGTTTCCTATTTATAATCTGATCCCAATTGGACTTGGGCTTACAAATCGCAACACTCTGGCTGTTACAAATATGCAGAAAATATTCTGCTACAAATAAGGTCTTTAATCATAAGTTTCCTAATTTATCTCCTAAATTAGAAACCGTTGAATCTTCAATCTTCAGATTTGATTCTTCAATATTCTGACTTGATTCTTTGACATTTAAATATGCGCCACATAGGATTACATAATATTCATAGAATATTCTGTATCTGTTTTAACCCAAAATGAATCTTTCTTCCTTAGTTCTGCAGGCGCGATGTCATGGTTGAAGTCATGACATTCCATATAACATCTTGCTTTAGTACCTGTTTTGTTCTTTTCATATTTGCAAGACTTATACAATATTAATTTCAGATGCTATTATGTTTTAGCCAAGCATGGATGCTAATAAGATAATTCTACATAGCAGAACATCAACAATCTCCCCCTTTGGCTTATTTTGGCTAAAAATTACATTGATCAAGAGCAGCTGCTTCAACTTTCAAGACATCAGGAAGAACAGTCTTTTACATTCTCAGAATTGGGACTTCTGTTCTTCACTGCTTAACCACATCATAACATCTTCAATTCACTCTGTCTACAGATCTTCCTTTGTTTCTTTTGACAGTAGCAAAATCAGCATGCTATGTACCATCTCTCCCCCTTTTTAGCCATAATATGACAAATTTTGAACCAATGTCATACCTTTGAAGTTCAACACTTTCATGCAATACTCGAACATGAGGAGGACGATGGATGGTGGCCTTTGTCTGCAAGGACTATTGGTGACAATATGAAAACCCATTCCTTCTAGCTCGAGATCCAAGATGAAGCTTGAATGAGTTCTTGCCATCCATCCTCGTAACTCAGAACACAAATCACAATTGTGTTCATAACTCAGATCACAAATCACAATTAATATGACTCCATTATTGAAGGCTGAATCAGGAGAAACATTTTGTTGTTATTTGTGATACACCACTGGTAGAGACACATGATTTCTCCACCATGTGCTTTTCTGGACAGGTTTTGGTAAATGCATCCATCATAATACCAAACTTGCACGCACCCAACACGAACACTCATGAAACACATCTTGAGAGATTTTATTTCTGAATCCTGTTGCAAAGATGCTAATTTATAGCCATTTGAGATCATAGGTAGTAACGATGGTCTTTGGTCTTGTTCAATGGTCAACCAATTAAATAGGAAACAGTTTCAAAAGAAATTACTTTTTCCAAAGCAATTTTTGACTGTTTTCTTTTGAACAGGGTTATCTTTAATCCAGCGCATGCATAGTCATTGATTGAACTTTACACCGGCCGCTGACGAGAAGAGATAAAACCACTGCAGTTTTCCTTGTTTGACCCTGAAGACATAATGTCTTTAACTATGTCATGACATCCTGTCAGACATTGTCCCTCTTTTACCCCTTAAGCACAATGCTCTAGATTATTTTAAGAGATTTTGACAAATCTTCCTATGAACCAAGTAATAGACCTCCCGCTTACTCTACTGACTCACTGGTTATAGACTTCTGTTGTTATAATTACCTTTAGACTGTTTACTGCAACTGTGAAGAGCCTTCCACCACTTGTTGAAGCATGCAGTCACTAGACCAGATAAAGAATTGTGAATATCAGGTGCACATGGTTGGATTCAACCATTCCCAGATAACTGACTGTAATGATACATTTTGTTATATAAACCTTTTCATAAGAAACTCCTTCAAAAAAAAGCTTCTGCTGACTTGGAACATCTTCTTTAAGATGGTAGAGTATAACAGACCAAGATAATTTTCTAGAATTATATCTTGAACTAAGAAGTCACTCCCCCTATCTGAGATAGTCTGAGCTTCCCCAATGGAATAAGTTTGAAATGATGAATGGAAAATATAAGACTCATCTTAATATCTTCAAGAGCAGCACCCTCTGTTCAATAATCCTGCTGAACACACTCACTATAGCAATTTTGTTCCTAAAAAAATACTCACATCAGAAATTGGATGTTATAACGTCTTGTATAACATTAGAATACATCTGAGCTTTTTAGTACATCCCATTAACTCCACTTCTCTTTCTGCAACAGATTCAAGTCTACCACCTTGTCTTCACCGGAAATAGTCAACTGATGACCCTTTGATACTTGATGTTTTCATAGAAAGGTTGCCACAGACTCAACATAGAGAACTGCCACTTCTTCCTCTGTTGAACATTACCCTGCCATGTCTCAATCAGATAAAGGTCTGCTAAGACAAATTGAGTTCCTCCTTGATAGACTTAGAAGAATCCTCTTTTATCTTTAGCTATGTTCATTATCTCACCAAACTTTTGTCTTCATAGTCATACTCACTAATGAAGTCTTCATTGTGAAAGTAAACACGTATTTCCAGAACATGTTACAATCACCTAGATCAGAATCTGCCCATTCTAATCCACATTAAGTCAGAACTGTCACTTCAGATATTAATGTTGCTTCTTCATTCTTCACATATAGTGATGTTGTGACATCACACAAGACATTAATTAATCAGACTTAGAATCTCATTCATTCCTCTGAGTGTTCCTTTACCTACACTGGTTGATGTCTTGTCTTACTTCATTCTCCCCCTGAGAATTAGAACATAAGAATGTTATGAGTGGTTGTCCTTACCCTTGAAGCATTCTTCATTTGGAACTTGCCACGCCTTCCAAATTTAGAATCCTTAGTTTACTTGCTACACAAAATCCAGACTGCCACTTCTGTATCTTGAAATAGAAGAAACTTCTGAATAGCCCTGAACATGTCTTCAACAGATATGTCTGAACCTAAACTTTACTGGTGTCAGCCAGCCATTGCCTTTCTTAATGCTTAAGATAAGATAACATAGAACTACAATTGATACATAGTTCACACCAGACCATGGATACATTATACATGTACTCAGCTCCCGACAGAGTATATGAGTCTTGTATTCAGGCTGTACATTCAATAAGTACTAAGTCTCCCGTCAGAGTACCTATTAGACACTCAGATAGAATTTACTGCTCACACCAGATCCTTCTAAATGATTTTTTTCTTCATACATAAGAGCATTCTTCTTGGCTACGATGTTTCAACATCTGTTACGACATCATTTATTAGGGCTTTTAGGATCTCACACTCATCATCCCTTTTATGTATCTTGAGGAAAGATAGAGAAAGCACGACACACACCATCAACTCAGCTACACATCAGTCATGATTTAAGGGATAATACATGCCATATCTCAATAGACTTTTCTTCAGACTTTCATTCTGATTTTGAGATAATGGATATCACAATCTGTACCTATAGAGGAGATTCCCTCAATAAGGTTTTTGGAACAGATTCACTTATGACATAACACATGAAAACAGCTCAGATTCTTCACAGCAATATGATTCCCTTAACTCATCACACAATATTCAAAACCATATTTCACTGTGAAGGGGACACAGTATTCAGTTTTCACCATTAACTGTTCTATGGTTAAGAAAACATTCCACATATCTGGTTCCTTTGATCAGAAGAGAATACCAGATATAAGCTCATCTTGAATTCTTCATACAGGTATTAAGAAAAACTGAATAAATTCTTTTACTTGCACTGAGCTTTACTCCCATATCCCCATATATATGCCCGAAATAAAATGACAATTGGGATGGAAGGTTCAGTTGATTGTATTCTGACCAATCAACACACAAGGAAGATGTCTCCTCTTCCAGATCAGGAGTAGGTTCCAATCCAATGTTCTCACACTACATTAGTTTAGCACCAGAACATCTGTTCTTCAACTGGTAGCTGCATACCAGTTCTTAATGTCCCAACATCAGATACGACATCTGTTCCTCCTTCTAGGAACACTTCAACCTTGAGGATTTCAAGGTACACACTTGCAGATAATTATGAATATCATTGATCTGGTGACATTCATCAGCTCTAATAAACCATTTCATTATGAGTGGACTTGAGAGGATACTCAAGTTTCTTTGACACTTTAATTATAGCTGTCAATACCTGCCATAAATTCTGTTGAACCTTCATAACCCTAGGGTTTCTCAGAGACTATGCAGCGAAAAAATAGTCATATATCAACATAATTCACACAATGCTTACTTTAATTGTCAGTAGTAAGCATGACATCCAAAGATTGAAGCTGATCAATCCAACACAACAAGACCTAACCAATGTTCTGACAAAAAAGAAACAGATAAGCACAAAGATTACCTTATCATTAACTCCACTCCCGCATGAAGTTTTTGATATTCTTCTTCTGTACTTTGCTATATGCTGAATAGATCAATACAAATTCTTCACTCCCGCATGAAGCCTTTGGATATCCTTGAATCCAGCAACACCATTTTCTCTTCCCAAGAGAGTACACCTGTTTTGATCAGATTGGCTTAGACTACCACACATAGGTCCATCCTCCACTTCTAGGGACCATACAATATGATCAGAACTGTTCAAACAATCTTCTACCTTCAGCAACCAGAAAGTATCCCTTATGGATCTCATCCAGAAACAGACAAGATTCCTGCTCTGATACCAATTGAAAATTCTGGTAGGACAGACTCGGAATGTCATAAGCAAGGTTACGACACCTTTTCTGTCGTCAGCTTAGCTGAGGCAGTACATACAGATCCCCCAACTTTAGATTACTTCTTGCAATCAGAAGTCTGTGAGTGCCGGGATCATATTAGTTCAGTTAACACAAATAACTCTGTTTTGCAGAGGTTCTGTTACAGCACAGTCATTAAACCAAACACGGATCATGCAAGATGTTATGACATCCAAACTGAACAAACAAATAAACAATGCAAAAACGTAAACAACACACAGAATTGTTCACCCAGTTCGGTTCTAACTAACCTACTCTGGGGGCAACCAAGCCAGGAAGGAAATCCACTATCAGTAGTCTTAATTTGAAGCTAAACTCCCCCATTTACAACTTCGCACTTAAACCCTACCCAATGAAATCTCTACCTAGGTTCTCCCTAGATATGGAATATCTCCATTCCACTCCCAATCATAGCAATGATGTCTAGCAGTCAACAACTCAGCCACTGCATCGACAGCCTAATTCCCAAAACTCTAAACACAAACAAACACAATATCAACTTGAAGTTGCTTACAAGCTTCCTCCAAGAACAAATCCTCACTCGTTACTTCACAGCTTTTGAGTGATTACACTAAACCTCTCACTTACAGGTTTTGAGGCACAAATCAGTGACCATCCCACACACCGGGTGGTTCACCTACACGACTAACTCTAATGGTTACATCTTTCTAAATGCCGGTTAGCTTTTTTTAAGTAGGTTACAAAGTTTCCTATTTATAACCTGATCCCAATTGGACTTGGGCTTACAAATCGCAGCACTCTGGCAGTTACAAATATGCAGAAAATATTTTGTTACAAATAAGGTCTTTAATCATAAGTTTCCTAATTTATCTCCTAAATTAGAAACCGTTGAATCTTCAATCTTCAGATTTGATTCTTCAATATTCTGACTTGATTCTTTGACCTTTAAATATGCGCCACATAGGATTACATAATATTCATAGAATATTATGTATCTGTTTTAACCCAACTGAATCTTTCTTCCTTAGTTCTGCAGGCGCGATGTCATGGTTGAAGTCATGACATTCCATATAGCATCTTGCTTTAGTACATGTTTTGTTATTTTCATATTTTTAAGACTTATACAATATTACTTTCGGCTGCTATTATGTTTTTGCCAAGCATGGATGCCAATAAGACAATTCTACATAGCAGAACATCAACAAACCTCAACGCACATGCCCTAGAGATCCATATTCGGTCCCCCATCAATGATAAGCTAGTAGATAATTCTGCTAGATACAAATAGTTATCATTCTTAGATGCGTACTTAGAAGAAAACCAAATTCCTATGCACAAAGAATATAGAGACCAAATTGGCTTCATAATAGCACACACCAACTACTAGTACAACATCATGACATTCAATTTTAAAAACATAAGTGCAACATACCGAAAAGTAAGGAATAAGATCTTTTAAGAGGATATCAGTGAAACACTTAAAGGATGCATGGATAGCACGATCGTATAATCCCACAAAGAGGGGAAGCACGATGAACAACTCACAAACATGTTCAGAAGATTTCATTAATATAGTATGAGGCTTAACCCTGATAGGGCTAGAGTTGGAAAATTCTTGGGTTTCTACTTATCCAAGAGAGGCATAAAAGTTAACCCAAATGAGTGAAAATAAGTTATAAAAATGGAGACTCTTACTACGAAGAAGGGATAATGAAACTGTATGGGATGCTCTACAACCATCAATAGGTTCATCTTATATCCACATAACATGTTTTTCGTTCTACAAACTGGTGAAGAAAGAAGCGCATTTTGAATGGACCCTGGAGTGAAAATAGACGTTCATGTCACTAAAAGTAGCCATGTCTACCTAGCTAGTTACCTCTAGACCAACCATTGATGAGACCTTATTCCTCTACTTGGTTATATTCATCAAAGCAGTTAGCGTCGTCCTCATCTGAGAAGTAGCCTCATTCAAAAAATGATATAATTTATATCCAAATTATCAGCAGGGCCAAAGACGCCCTATTAGAAGATAGAGAAGATTGTATTAGAATTAGTGACGACCTCGAGAAAGCTACGACGTTACTTCCTTGTATTCGAATCGACCAACCCCTTAAACATGTTCTTTATAAGTAGTATCTTGCAAAAAGAATGACTAAATGGTCCACTAAGATATTTGAATTTGACGTCTCCATTGAACTAAGGAAGGCAAAAAAGGCTAGAGTGTTTGTAGACTTCCTAGCAGAAATCACGCCGGCCACCCCCCAAAACCAAGTGAATATGGACCTTGTTTACAAATGGGTCGTCCAATAGTAGGGCAAGTGGTGCCAACCTAATCTTTAAAAGAAAAGTCTTGTTGAGAGCCGAGGTATCCATATGTTTAGAGTTTACCATCACTAACAACCAGGTATAACATGAAACCTTCATCGTTGGTCTCATGTTGGCATTTGAAATAGGAGTATAAGAAGTCAAGTTGTGACAGAACTCAAAAGTAATTGTATCCCAAGTCAAGGGTGAAACGAGAACCAAATATTTATTACTAAAAAAGTATGTCGCCCTGACTAGAGAAAAACGGGTCCGATTCATGTCACGTGAGATTGTGCATATCCCAAGAGAGCACAACACCAAGGCGTATGTTTTTTTCCAAGCTTGCAAGCACAAGAACTTCACAAATCAACCAGTTCTTTATACATTAAACCTTGGGCATAAGTAAAATCAAAACTCTTGAAGTCATGATGGCAATCACAGATGGTACCTCATAGTCTTCTTAGATTTAAAAAATTATGGCATATATTGAACATGGTATACTACCTTCTAATCCCGACGATGCTAGTCTCGTGAAGAGGAGAAAAAGTGTGTACTTTAGTTTAGCAAGGATAACATGCATGAGAGACTTGTTGAACCCTCGACTGAAATGTATCAAAGGGGGGAAGGAACCACATATCCACTTGTGACGTACATGAGCGTATTTTTGGGCAACACCTCGGGGACCGTAGCCTTAGCCAAGAAGGTTCTCAGAGCTGGATACTATTGGCCATCCATGGTCCAAGACTCTAAAGTATTTTTAAAAATATGTGAGTAGTACCAGAAGCATGAAGATATCCATACCACCCCTGGTTTGTTGATAGCACCTTGACCTCCACATTCATTTTCCCCTGACCCACATGAAGTTGAAGTTCCAAATTTCCGCAGTAGACTATTTTACCAAATGAAAAAAATTAGAAGCCTTAGTAAAGATCATTGCAGACAATATCTTCAAACAGGATATCCTGGAAAGATACGACACCATGCAATCTGTTGTTACTGATAATGGGACGCAATTACAAGAAAAAATCTAAAATACCTCTTCGAATACTTAATTATAAGACATCACTTTACATTAGAACACCCTTATACAAACAGTCAAGTAGATGGTGCCAACTACATGTTGCTGAGAGAATTGTAGAGAAGACTCAAGGGATCCAAGGGGAATTGGGTATAAGAGCTCACACACGTCTTTTAGGCTTATTGAACTAGACCTCATTCACTGACTGGAAAAACTCCGTTCATGCTTACTTACATAACCAAAGTTGTCATTTCGGTTGAAATATGGGAACTCAACTAGAGAACGAATCATCCCTTACCATAGGAAAAAATATGCAAACCATTATGGAGGAGTTAGATCTCTTAGAGGAAAAAAGATGTTTTTCTTCCCACACAAGTGTCATCATAAAGTTTGCTACAATTGCTAAATTAAATAAGAAATTTAGACCCTAAAATTTCAAACTCAACGATATCGTGTTGTGAGGGCTGATGTTGGAGGGAAAAACATTGGAGATGATAAATTAACTCCCAATTAATAAGGGTCATTCTGAATCTGCGCCAGTACATGCAATAGAGCTTACACCATCGAGACTTTTCTTGGGAAACTTATCCCTAGGACCTAGAACGCCACCAAGTTAAAATGATACTTCAGATAAGTTACCCATAGTCTAAATACCTGTAGGAAGCCCAAGACTTATAACATGTAACACCCTAAACTAAACAATGGAATTACTTTTCATTGGATCGTATGACTTTCTTTTACAAGAAAAGTAGAGCATGGTAGAACGCTAACACAACTAAACATGGAATTTAAAAAGCAATGCTTACAATGTCGCACCATGCCTACTCCTACTTTTGGTAGATAGCCAATTCATATCGTAGAGAGTGGAGCCTCCTAACATGTTTGCATCGAACCAGGTTTTCACCTGAGGACATGGAAGAGGAACATACCCTAAGTCGTGCACGATCCTTATAGACATCAGAGTAATGATGAAATAAAATTACCCGCGATGCAAAATAATGAAATAAAATCTATAGGGGTGCATAATGAGGAAATTAAATCACTCAAGATATAAGATGATGAAACAAAATCACCCACGAAGTTAAAATATGAAAAATATCATACACACAAAAATGAGAAAGTAAATCCACTCATGAAGACAAATAAAAATAGTTAATATTCATAAAGGATGACAATTACAAAAAGTTGGGGGCTAACGCCACAATCGACAACAAGAACTTGGAAATATGATCTAACAACAAAATATATTCAATCTATAGAATCCATTAACTTCCCCTCCACAACCTCTTTCTCAACACCAAGCTTCTCTCAATGAATCTTCATTTCTGAAAAATAAATAGCCCGACCTGACTTAGAGAGTTATCCAAGAAGACCCGCATGACTTGAGCTACAAGGTAAACGAAGTCTTCGAGCTCTTTCTTCAAGTCCTTATGGCGGTAGCCATAGGAGTTCTCCTTCTTGGAATGAGATTTCTTCTCCTTTGCTAAAGCGCTCTCCAACTCTATCAGTGTCATCATTGAATTATTAAGAGATTCCCGAACATCGACTAGAACCTTTTCAACCTTATCCGATGAAATTGAACCTTTCCAACAAACTCCCCCTTCTCTTTTAACGAATCTTCTAGAAGCTTGACTTTAGAAGCAAGGGCATAAGGGGTGTCATGCTCCTCCACCTTCTTTTTAGAAGAAGCAAATTACACACCCGCTTCAGCCAGCTCTTCTAAAGACTCTCTTGTTCAAGATGGACAAAATTAAATTGTTTATTTATATTTTCCTCCCCTCCTGAAACACCGATAGATAACATGGAGTCGGCCCGTGCAACTATTAGACTTCACTAAGACTTCACTAATTTGGACATTGAAGTACTAACTTTGCAGGTAATTCGCTCCGTTGTACCTGAATCTCTCATTATCACATTAGAAGATCTCATTCCTTCGCCATTACATATTTTTAGTTAAGGAATTAAGTTTAATTTCTTTTTTATAAAAAAACAATTAATAAAAATCATAACCCTCCTTTACTATTTTGGAAAATGATAAAATGACAATTTTCAGATGATTTCTCCCTTATACTCTCTCTATTCTTTTATTGGTGTCGATTTTTTTTTACTTTTTGGTTTTTTTTAGTTATTTTGTTCGAAGTTAAAGATATTATTAATTATTATTTTGTCAAAATTATCTTTAATTATTTAAAAAAAGAAAAAATCAAACAAATTAATAAATAGTTAAAGATATTATGGATTAAAGAATGATTATTATTTAAAAAAGGATTAAATATCTTTTTAGTTTCTATAAAATTTCAAATTTTGTTTTTGGTTCCTATAAAAGCAAATGATATATTTCGGTCCCTACAAAATTATTATGCACGTAGTTTTAGTCTCTACTGTTAAATCAATGTGTATTTTTGAATGATCATTTTGCACACATGCTTAGAACGTTTTAAAAATCTTCTTGAAAATCAAGAACTCAAAATTTGATTTCTAAATAGAAATTTTCATTATTTTTAACAATATCTTTTAAAATTTGAATAATTCATATTAATTCTTCTCATTTTAAATTTTTTTAAAATTTGGCAAATAAATATAAAAATAATTGTTCAAAAATTTAAAAATTAAAAAGTAATTAAACCGTTTTTAAAATTTTCAAAAATGTATTAACTAAAAGTGCATGGATAATAACTTTAGAGAGACCATTAATTGAAGGGAATTTTTTTTAAAATTAAGATTAATTATTGATTTATTTATAGGGAAAAAAATTTAATCCTTTAAAAACTAATAAAACTTATTACTTTTCATAATAAGTATACGGAAAAAATATTTAATCCTTTTCATAATATGTATAAAAAGTGAAAAAAAAAAAAACTTAAAAATAGACTAAAAAAGTGGCTAAGCATAATTCTCTGTTTCCTATTACTTGTCACTTCATTGATAGGTTGTAATAATTCTCCAGAGTTAATTAAAGGCGTTTTTGCCGTCTTTTTATGTTTCCTAAAACATTAACAAATTTCCTTTTAGTGCCATAACGATGTTTGTAAAGTCGAATGTTTATATTCCTGTTTGTCATTGAACTTTCTTTTAACTGTTTCCTAACAAAAAAAAACTTTAATTTAACTGTGATGTAACTTTAAATGTTCTGAGATGACATCTAATTCACTTTCCTAATTGCATTTGGAATTTGGATAAAGTTGTCACACGTTCTATTGGCCTCCGTGGATAATGATTAAAAAGGGAATAGCTTAATTTACAAAAGCTATTAAAATGATTCTATTTGTGTTACTACGGAGGAACTGGAAAAGAACTGTTGTGTTACCTTTCAAAATACATAAATTTTATTTAAGCAAGAATTGTCATCATCTTGTAGAAAGAATAATTGTAGAGGACTATTTCTATATTTAAATATAGAGTGAATATATTTTTAGTCTCATGAGAAAAATACTACAATTCCTAATTTAGTTTATATTAAAAAACAACTTAATATAACATAAATCGAATATATATATATATATATATATATATATATATATATATATATATATATATATATATATATATATATATATATATATATATATATATATATATATATATTACTTGCTAATTATAATTAGTAACTGTCGCGGGGAAAAATCGTTGTCTTTTTTCGGGATGAGACACCTGATGCCTTCTTTGGGCTCGAGTGCTCATAAAAATGATTTTTCTTTTGTTCCGACCAAACTTTTTATTATTTCCTAAGGAGGAAAAGGAAAAAAGCTGCAATAACCTAAAAGTGGGGGAGAGATCTTTGGGTAAGAGGGTTGGTTATACGAAGGGAAGGTATTAGCACCCAACGTATCTATAGTACTCTATAGGTTTCTTTGTTTTGTTTATTCCATTCTTGTTATGGTGGAGGTTCTTGTGAAATAGGTGGGACCTAAGGTGTTTGTTTGATTATGCTCGCAAAGATCATCGCGATCCTCTGCATACATATCCCCTAGAGGGAATCAGAGCATCTGTAGCTCGGGGTCTACGGGTGCTAAGGTTTGAGTGGTTTTTTGTTTTATTTTTGCTCGCCAAGGATCGACCTTGTGCCTACGTATTCTCAAAGGGATGTTGAGAAAGTCAGAGCAATCGTAGTTCCCACTTATGCTAGTGGAAGCAAAGGATAAGAGACAAATGTCATCTAAATGTTCGATGTATCTAATCTATATCATCACATACATCTGTTTGATTTTGTTTGAAAATCTTTTCATTATAAGCCCGGGGCCATGCCACTTAGGGTGCTTAGAATGATAAAGATGTTTTTGTTGTTTAACCAGCCTTGTGGCAAAAGTTTCAATGAAGTCAGCCTTGTGACAAAAAGTTTTGATTAATCAGCCAGCCTCGTGGCAAAAGTTTCAATGAAGTCAGCCTTGTGACAAACTTTGATTAATCAGCCAGTATGGTGGCAAAACGGTTTGATTGATTAGCCAGCCTTGTGGCAAAAAAGTTTGATTGATTAGCCAGCCTTGTGGCAAAAAAGTTTGATTGATTGATTGTGATGATATAGAAGAGATACTCCTATCATAGAGATGATAAATGTCTAATCTCCTAGGGTATTTGATTTGGATATTGGGGATGCTTATAAGAAGCCCGTGGGTCCTTGTACGAAGCCCAAGAGGAGGCTATCCGAGGGTCCTTGCATTGTAAGCCCAAGAGGAGGCTATGGGAGGGACAATCCAGGGTCCTTGCATTGTAAGCCCAAGAGGAGGCTATGGGAGGGTCACTCGTTTGTACAAAGCCCAAGGGGAGGCATGGTATAGTTGGTCTGAGCTCTTAGAGCGATTTCACCGGGAAACCATACTCTATGTCCTAACCTAAACTAGTGGAGATTCTTTGCACGAAGCCCAATAGGAGGCTATGGGGAACCTAGTGTTGTACTAAGTTGAACAAGCATACATATCACACATATGAACAAACATGAACAAGTATGAACAAACATGAACAGGTATGAACAATTATATATATGACAAAGTGTGTGTATATAATGGAGTTTATGAAGGAAATATACCTGTAAGCATGATCCATTTGTATACACGGGGCTCGGGACTCACACTCGGGGAGAGGTCCACTTGAATTTATTCAAAGCTATGTAAACAGGTATTTACAAAAGGGCTTGGGACTTATACCTACGTGGAGGCCCATGTTTTATTTTATAAAACATGGTTGATTGTTTTTTTTTTGTTGTTTTGAAGTTTGTTTTGAAATTTGAAAAGATTTGTTTTGAAAACTGTACAAAAAGAAAAGAAATGGGACTTACACTCTCTAATATTCGAGAGGCCCCTGTTTTATTTTCATAAAACAGGGTGGATGGTTTTGAAAAAAAGATGTGAGATTTATTGTTTTGAAAAACAGTTTGAAAAGTATTGTTTTGAAAAAGTTTTCTGTACAAAGAAAAAACTGTAAAGGGAAAAAAAAGAGTGGGTCTTATACTCTCTAATATTCGAGAGGCCCCACTTCGTTTTGAAAATCAATTGATCAATTAAAAAGGTTTAATCAATAGTTCAAAAAGAAATGGTTTATCGTTTTGAAAAGAATCGCGAGCGCTCGTTTTAAAACGATTTTGAATATGAAATAAATCAACTTAATTAAGTTTAAAACAAGTTTTAATTAAGACCTAAGTGATTAGGGTTTGATCACAAAACATTTACAAGTAATTAAGTTTGAAAAATCAAAATGAAAAAAAACAAATTTTAAAGTATTAAAAATACTTAAAAATATGTCATTTTAAACTTAATTAAAAGTATATTAAATAAATCTTTTTTTGTGATTTTTTTTGATATTGTCAAAATATGTATATTAAATAAGAGGTGTGTAAAAAATGAATGAAAAATGAATTGATTTGGTTAGTTAAATAATTAGATGAAGTTGTGAAGAAAAATAAGAAAAATAAGTGATAAAAAATTGGTTTTGTCTCCACAAGGACTTGAGCCCACGCCCTCTCTCTCACATGCCAAAACCTGGACCAACTGAGCCACGCTTGTGGCTTGTTAAACATACGCGTTCAATAAAATATATTTTGAAATTGATATTTGAAATTTCTGAACCAAAAAACGCGCCAAGAACACAATCCCAACTGAAATTTGAAAATCTCTAAAACTGTGTTGTTTTGATCAAGTGAATAGCCTATCTTGCTCGATTTTGGACGAGGAACATGATGGTACCATTTAATTTCATTTATTTTTGCTCTAAGATCATTAATTCTCTGATGAACACGAAGAACCCTAGAACTGAAATTCAATGTGAAATCGTGTATGATTGATGAATTATGAAATTGATTGAGGGCTAATGATCCATATGTATGCAAAAACATGATGGCAAAGCAATATTTCATTTATGATGCATGATTCATAGAGTTTGAAGTTCATGTGCACTTACCTCAAAAACGGCAAAACTGGAGATTTGATTCTTCAATATAAGTGTTACAGATGCTTTGTATCGATCTGGATAGCTTCAATGATGATTATGGAAGGTGTCTGGATGTCTGGAACAAGCTGGATTCATCTGAGCATGGCCATGGCACCTGAACTGCAGTTGCTTCAAGTATGAATCGAATTTGAATATGGAGGTGTTACAGGTCGTATGTGAGTGTTTGGATCATTCATATGAAGTATATGGAAGGTGTTAGAAGTGATAGTTTGGACAGAAATGATCTGGAATGAAAATTGGCATGATAAGGTTCATTATATGCAAACATGGAGGTTGAAGAGTGATTATGAGTTTTATGTGTGTTTGGGGTGTGTGAATGATTCAAACACATCCCAAATGATGTTTATGAGATGTTAGAACCATCACTTTGGCCAGAAATTCAAAGGTTTGGAGGTTGGGATTTCTACCCCACTTTGAAACTTGAAACTTGCAACTTAAGAAAGAAGGGAGAAAACCTATAATTGTGAGGTTTTGGTGTGAATTGAAGAGTGATTTGCACCTCTATTTATAGGCCAAGCATTCTGAATGAAGAGCTTTGCAACTTGCTTCAAGAAGTGATGATTTGGCTTAAGAGATAAAATGGAATCTTTCACATTAAATGCAAATGGTTAAAGTAACTAAACCATGGTTATTTTGGCCAAGCTTCTTATCTCTTTCCTATCTGATCTTAAACCAGAAAATATCTCTCAATCATTGCTTTGGTGTGTCATCACTTGAATTATAGGTCATGTAGTCTTGAAACTTAGTGAAAAATGGTGAAAATTCAAGTGAAAATGATCACTAATGTCAAAATTCAAAACCATAGCTACACTCCATATTTTTTCATGCTCTTGGACATTTTGGAAAGCTCATGTTACACACTTCAAAACCCTAGTTGAAAGTTTCTTCAAGATCTTTAAGGAAGTGGGTGAAAAAGATCCATGAACTTTGAAGAAAATGAGATTTCAAGTGAAGTTTTCAAAAAGTACCAACTTTGAAGCACCATATCTCTTAAATGGTTGATCTTATGGAAAAAATTTATATGTGTCAAAGTTGTTTATTGGATCAAAATCTACAACTTTCATGTTGGAAGTTTTTTTCAGTTTGTAGGTGAAATTTTGAGAAATTCCCTTCCAAAGTTTGGAAAAAACCATTGAAAAACACTTAGAAATTTTTCTAAGTATGAAAAGTCAAACTTTTGACTTTTGATTCTTGATTGATTTTCTTGATTTTCCTTGATCAAATGACTTCTCATATCATATATTGATGATTCAAAACTTCAAAAGTCATGGTTGACCAAAATTCCCCAAAAGTCAATGGTGATCTTGTACAGTTGACTTTTTCGGACGAATCGCGTTTCTGGAGATTTCAAGTGAAACAAGCTATCCTCATCAAATGAATAGTATGAATGGATTATATTGAAGCATTTGAGGATATTTAATCATGATTTGAGTTGTGGCACCATGTCCTGATTAAAAAGTCAGTTGTTCAGTGAATTAGGTCAAAAAACCCTAATTGTCGACCAGATGAAATTGATGACTGTGGATCTTGAATTGAGATACAATTTCCATTGTATATTGTCATAGGAATTATTTGAGTATGATTGAAACCTTTGATTGACTTCCTGGGGATTTTTAGGGTTTCCCAAATGTGATCCCTGATTTTAGTCCGTGATAGTTCAAAACCCTAATTCTGAGGATTTGAAATTTCACTGTTGATCAATCCTTGTGTAGGAGATGTCTTGAGCCAATAGATTAGGTCAAAATAATGCACTTGGGGTCTTGAGATCATGTCCCAAGTCATTAGGTCAAATCCTGAGCAGAGGTCAGGAGTATGCTATCTTCAGTCAAAACCCTAATTCAGTCGATTCAAAGCTGTTGAGTTTGTTGAAGTGAATCTCTGGGGACCAAATGTTGATTGTTGATGAAGATAGTTCTTTTGAAATGAAGGGAGAACAAAACCCTAATTGATTGTTACTTGTACTGATGAGTGATTTCCTGATTAAATCCTGCTGAGTCCCAAGTAGCAAACACAAGCTATGCAATTTGTTAGAGATGCAAATGATGCATATGCTATGATATGAGGTGGTATCTTAGGTCAAAAATTGGGGTATGACAGATGCCCCTATTTAAGTTTCTTCAACCTGAGATATGAAGATTGAAAATCTTCGTTTTGATAGGGTGGAAGAGACTTAAATACCAGAAGACGCAAATTTTGGACCTAAGATACCAAAATTGCGAATGATGCAAGGATATCTTTACCGAGGGAATATCAAAACTGACTCCGCTGGGGAAAAGAGATTGGGAAGGATGCCTCAATCCGTTTTAGGAAGAGAATCCGTTTTTCGGGAAAGCAAGTGTATGCTTCACCAGGGAATGATAGCTTTGTAAGAAAAGCTTATCTATCGACATTACCGACTATCAACATGGGGATAGACTTGTTTAATAATGCGAAGGTGAAAGGTATGAGACTGTATTACCGACTATCAGCATGGTGATAGACTTGACAAGGTAAAAAGAGTTTCAAAGGTTCGGTTAATATTACCGACTATCAGCATTGTGATAGACATGTTTAATAATATAACCAGAACAAAAAGTTACCGACTACCAGCTTTGTGATAGTGGTTCTGAAGACATGATCGATTATCAGCCAAGTGATAAAATGATCTTGGAGACTTTGTTAGGGAAATTACTGGTTATTCAGCCTTGTGAACAGTAATAAGACCCTGATTGTCAAATGGTCTTCATGATTGATTTCCTTGTGAGGAAAAAGCTTTTGAAAGAGACATAAGCTGCTCAGATGATGAGGCTATTGCTTATTATCGGTTTTTTCACGAATCCATTTGGGGAATCGGAATTTGAATCTCTGGTAAAGACAGGGTTCTAACCAAGAATGAATTGGAAAGAAATGGTCAAACAAGATTTTGTACCCGTGAGGAATGAACTCAACTGGGGATTTCCTCCTTTATTTTGAGAGGAGAAACTGAAGCAACCTTCTCCCACGAGGAATGATCTCAGTGGGGAATTGGAGAAAGAAGATGTTATTTCTGCTTATGGGTGACAACCTACTTGGAGAGATGACACGCCCATATTTGTTTCTTCTTTTTTTTTCTCTTTTTTCTTCTTTTTTCTTTTTGAGGATAGATATATCCTAAACAAATGATTTTAAAGCAAACATTGAAAAATGAAAGAATGCATAAATGATGCAAATATGATTAATGTCATGAATGTAGCATGCATGCTAACGATACTGACAGACAAAGGAGTATGTACTGGAGAGGGACCGACGTCGCAATACAGCCAGATACTTGGCAAATGTTCTTCAACATGGTGTAGATAACACAGGTGATGAATGGTGTTGCGTGCTTTAAACTTCTCTGGGGAAGATAAGCATCTTTACTGGGATGGAAGAGCTTCTTCACTGGAGATAGAAAATCTTCGTCACTAGGGATAAAAGACCTTCTTCACTGGGGATAGAAGAGCTTCTTTACCTCGAGGGGTAATTGCTTCAAGAATTCTTTTCTGGGACAAGAATACCGTTGTCTCAACAATCTTTCCAGGGAAAATCCTTTTTGTTCATCCTATGGAGACGACTGCTGATGTTCCTTCCGTTGTTCACAACTCAAAGGAAAATTTCGCTTTTATTTTGAAAAAGAAAAGTAAATTCGTTTAAAACTTTTTTTCTTTTTTTTTTCAAAAGTGAATAACACAATTAAAGCGTCATTTTGTAAGCTAAAAGAAATTAAAGATTGCAGACAAATGGGCACAAGGCTCAAATTTATTTAATAGAATGGTAACCAGCTAAAGGCATGATTCCATAGAGTATTTACAAAAGTTGGAAATGGTAATTATGCGGAAAAGGCTACATTGAAAGCAATAACCACTATTCCCTCTAGCAACTTTGAGTTCCAACTGTGCTTGTTGCTTCAGATTGGCAATGATTTGATCGTAGATCCTTTGATGGAAAAGACGATTCAGGTGACGAAGTATGGACTGATGCAGTTACTTTGTCATAAATCCCTAATTTTTGCCTAGATTGCCCTTTCAGGTTTTCAATCTACCAGGATGAATTTTTTCTGTTTATTGTCTCTAATTTTTGCCTGGACCGCCCTTTCGGGTTTTCAGTCCACCGAGACGCTCATTTTTGCCTAAGTCGCCCTTTGCGGGTTTTCAACTTACCGAGCTGTTCTTTTGTATTTTTTTAGACAAAGTATTTCTTGACTGCATCAGCATTCACAGGATATGGGAGTTCATCACCATCCATGGTTGCAAGAGTCATGGCGCCGCCAGAAAATGTTCTTTTGACAACATACGGGCCTTCGTAATTAGGAGACCATTTGCCCCTAGAATCTGGTTGAAAAGACAAGATCTTTTTAAGCACTAGGTCGCCTTCTCGAAATTCACGAGGTCGAACCTTTTTGTTGAAAGCTTGTTTCATCCTTGCTTGGTATAACTGTCCATGGCATAGAGCAGTCATACGTTTTTCTTCGATTAGGTTCAACTGATCGTATCTGTTTTGACACCATTCAGCCTCTGATAACTTGGTCTCCATGAGGACTCTCATGGATGGGATTTCAACTTCTACGGGGAGCACAGCTTCCATGCCGTATACTAGAGAAAAGGGAGTTGCCCCTGTTGAAGTACGCACTGAAGTACGGTACCCATGTAAAGCAAATGGCAACATTTCATGCCAGTCTTTGTAAGTGACGACCATTTTCTGGACGATCTTCTTAATGTTCTTGTTGGCAGCTTCAACGGCGCCGTTCATTTTTGGTCTGTAAGGAGAAGAGTTATGATGCTCAATCTTGAATTCCTCACACAATTCTTTCATCATTTTGTTATTCAAGTTCGAACCATTGTCAGTAATGATCTTGCTGGGAATACCATATCGGCAAATGATGTTGTTCTTGATAAACCTCACAACCACTTGTCTTGTAACATTGGCATAAGATGCTGCTTCGACCCATTTGGTGAAGTAATCAATTGCTACCAAGATGAAACGATGGCCGTTTGAAGCTTTTGGTTCGATCATTCCAATCATGTCGATACCCCACATGGAAAAAGGCCATGGAGATGAGAGAACGTTGAGTAGAGTCGGTGGCACATGGATCTTATCTGCGTAGATCTGGCACTTGTGACATCTCTTCACGTGTTTGTAACAGTCTGATTCCATTGTCAACCAATAGTATCCTGCTCTTAAGATCTTTTTGGACATCGCATGCCCATTTGAATGAGTTCCAAAGGACCCTTCATGCACTTCATGCATTAACATGTCTGCTTCGTGTCTGTCTACGCATCTGAGCAAAACCATATCGAAGTTTCTTTTGTATAGCACATCTCCGTTTAGGAAGAAACTGCCAGAAAGTCTCCTTAGAGTTTTCTTATCTTTGTTTGATGCCCCAAGTGGGTACTCTTGAGTTTGAAGGAAGCGTTTGATGTCGTGGAACCACGGTTTATCATCGATGACGGCTTCAGTTGCAAACACATAGGCGGGCCTTTCAAGGCGCGTAATTCTGACTGTAGGCATATCATTCCAATGATTGACTTTGAACATGGAAGATAAAGTAGCCAAGGCGTCTGCCATTCGATTCTGATCTCGAGGTATATGATGCAATTCAACCTTGTTGAAGAAAGTCAATAGACGTCTTGCATAATCTCTGTAAGGAATCAAGCCAGGGTGGTAAGTTTCCCACTTGTCTTTGATTTGGTTGATCACGAGAGCTGAATCTCCATATATGTCGAGGATCTTGATCCTTAAGTCAATGGCTTCTTCGAGACCCATGATACAAGCTTCATATTCTGCGATGTTGTTGGTGCAATCAAACAGCAATCTGGCGGAGAACGGGATATGAGTACCCTTGGGAGTGATGATGATTGCCCCAATTCCATTGCCAAAAGCATTTACTGCTCCATCAAAAATTAGGCCCCATCTTGATCCGGGCTCAGGACCTTCTTCAGGTAACGGTTCATCACAATCTTTCATCTTCAAGTACAAGACATCTTCATCAGGAAAGTCAAGCTTGAGAGATTGATATTCATTAATTGGTTGATGCGCCAAGTGATCGGCGAGAATGCTTCCTTTGACCGCTTTTTGAGCACGGTATTCAATGTCATACTCAGATAACAGCATTTGCCATCGGGCAATCCTTCCTGTTAAGGCAGGCTTTTCAAAGACGTACATGATCGGATCCATTTTGGAGATTAACCAAGTAGTATTGTTGATCATGTATTGGCGGAGACGTTTTGAAGCCCAAGCCAAAGCACAACACGTTTTTTCGAGCATGGAGTAACGAGACTCACAGTCTGTGAATTTCTTACTCAAGTAATAGATGGCATGCTCCTTCTTACCAGTTTCATCTTGCTGTCCAAGCATACAACCCATGGATTCTTCCAACACGGTAAGGTACATGATTAGTGGTCTTCCTTCAACTGGAGGAATCAATATTGGTGGTTCTAACAGGTATTCCTTGATACTGTCAAACGCTTTCTGGCAATCTTCAGTCCATACAACCCCTTGATCTTTGCGGAGAAGCTTGAAAATTGGCCCACAAGTAGCAGTCATTTGAGAGATAAATCTGGAGATATAGTTCAATCGTCCGAGAAATCCTCTTACTTGCTTTTCAGTTTTTGGTATAGGCATCTCTTGAATAGCTCTGACTTTGTCGGGATCTACTTCAATACCTCTTTGGCTGACAATGAAACCCAAGAGTTTTCCAGATCTAACCCCAAAAGTACATTTGTTAGGATTCAAGCGAAACTGATATTTCCTTAGTCGTTGAAACAACTTCAAAAGGTATTCAATATGTTCTTCTTCTGTGCTGGACTTGGCTATCATGTCGTCCACATAAACTTCAATTTCTTTATGCATCATGTCATGAAAGAGAGTAGTCATTGCTCTTTGGTAAGTTGCGCCTGCATTCTTTAATCCAAACGGCATCACTTTGTAGCAAAAGGTACCCCATGGGGTGATGAAAGATGTCTTCTCCATGTCTTCAGGAGCCATCTTGATTTGATTATAACCGGAGAACCCGTCCATGAAGGAAAAGACATTGAACTTAGCGGTGTTATCAACCAGCATGTCGATATGTGGTAATGGAAAGTCATCTTTGGGACTGGCTTTGTTCAAGTCACGGTAGTCAACACACATTCTGACTTTGCCATCTTTCTTCGGAACTGGCACTATGTTGGCCAACCATTGAGGATACTCAGAGGTGACAAGAAAACCTGCGTCGAGTTGCTTTTGAACTTCCACTTTGATCTTGTTAGCCATATCAGGGTGAGTCCTTCGCAATTTCTGCTTAACCGGCGGACATTCTGGCTTTAATGGCAAGTAATGCTGAACAATATTGGTATCCAACCCAGGCATGTCTTGGTAGGACTAGGCAAACACGTCAACATATTCTTTGAGAAGGTCTGTCAACTTACTCTTGACATCAGCATCAAGCAGCGATCCAATGGTCACTTCTTTTTTGTCTTCTTCAGAACCCAAGTTGATCTTTTCTAAAGGCTCTTTGTGAGGCAGAATGGCTCTTTCCTCGTGCTTAAGTAATCGAGAGATCTCGTCCGGGATCTCCTCTTCTTTCTCTTCTTCGGCTTCGAACACAGGAAACTCAAAGTTGGGAGAGGGCATAGGGTTATTGCATTCAATGGGTTTATCAATAGTTAATCTGCACATATGATTTATATTTATTTCTGAAAATTTATGAATGCAAGAGTGTATGCAGATTTTTTTTTGAAAAGTTTTTTTCATTTTGGTTTTTTAGGATTACCATTTCCAGAAAAAAGCAAAAATAAAACATATAATGTAGGGAATTCAAAATGACACTTTATTTATGATTCATTTTTGAAACAAAGCCCTAAACACAAACTCATTTGTCTTGGGCAGGACAAAGAGGGAAACTTTTAAAACAAAGCCCTATACACAAAGTTATTTGGGCGGAACATTTAAAAGCGAAGCCCTATAAAACATCTCTCTGCTTTGGGCAAGGCAGGAGGTCAAAATAACAGCGAGGTGATTACTTTGAGCGGCGAACAACATTCGGAACGTCGACAGCCTTCCAGTAGCAACGAACTCCTCTGTGTATTATGTATTCAGGAAAATTCTCCCCAGAATTATCTTCAGTATTGACATTGACCGCTGGTCGAGCAGGATTTGAAGGTCCTAGTTTGTCAACCTTGTTCTTTGTAGAGTCAAAACGGTCTTCTTCTACTTCTTGAAGAGCATAAGATGAGTCACAATCTCCAGAATTTTCAGGATGTATTTCCCAGTCTTCAGGATGAAGAGACTCATTGTCAGCGACACTTTCTGAGTCAACTGCGGGATCATCTTCCCCTTCATCTTCAAAAATGGCATTTATGTGATAATAACCATCTTCAGGATTATCAATCTTGGCAGATGCGTTGAATCTGAAATCTTCAGTAATTTCAGGTTGCTGAGAAAATTGACAGGGCTGATAAACCTCTTCTGGTTGACTATTATATTCAAAGGAATCTCCCCATCCAGTTGGTTGGATATCTTCAATCGCAATCTTGTAACTTTCAGGTGCAGTGTATTTCACCATATAATCGAATTTTCCACTTGGTTATCCCAAGGTATCCCAGATCTCTGTAGGAACAGGCTCAGTTTCATTGCCTTTGGATTCTTCTGAAGGAGGATATGGTTCTTCCGGAGATATGTATCCCGAGTCATTGAGATAACATTTCCATTCTTCTTCAGGATCAGGTAGACCTTCTTCGATGCATTCTTCAATAAGGACATTAACCTCTTGAGGAATTGGGTTAAGGAATCCTCCACTAATGAATGTTTCTTTGATCGGACGAAAGGTTTCATCCTTCTTAGTGCAGTTTGGTGAACATCCGAGTCCTGCTCTAGTTTCATTCTTGGTCGGGATCACAACTTGCCCCCAGCCATTGGTAGTTCCATCTTTCACTACTTTTACCGCCTTTTTGTAAGAAGAGATCGATGCTTTCTTCTTGGAAGATTCGTCTTCTAAAGAGAGACCTTGGAACTGCGTTCCTTCCACATCATCGGCACTGATAAAAGAGAAATTGGATAAATGGCTCACCATCAAGGCTTGTTCTCCACTTATCGTTACCAATTTTCCATTTGTTACAAATTTTAACTTTTGATGGAGCGTAGAAGTCACTGCCCCTGCTTCATGGATCCATGGTCGTCCTAACAGACAGCTATAAGCAGCTTGAATGTCCATGACCTGGAAGGTGGTTTGAAATGTATGTGGACCAATCGTCATGGGAAGGTTGACTTCGCCGATAACAGATTTTCGCGATCCATCAAATGCTTTGACAACTACACCACTGAACTTCATAGGCATTCCTTGGTAAGACAAGCGAGCAAGAGTCGTCTTTGGCATCACATTCAAGGAAGATCCGGTGTCTACCAATACATTGGACAAAGAGTCTGACTGACAGTTCATAGAAATGTGCAGAGCAAGGTTGTGATTTCTGCCCTCCTCGGGGAGTTCTTCATCACAGAAGCTTAAATTGTTGCAAGCTGTTATGTTGGCTATTATCCCATCAAAGTGGTCAACAGTCACATCATGATCTACAAAAGCTTGATCCAAGACTCTCATCAGGGCTTCCCTGTGTGCTTCAGAGTTCAACAGCAATGAAAGTATTGAAATCTTTGAAGGAGTCTGCATAAGCTGATCCACAATCTTGTATTCACTTCTTTTGATAAGCTTCAAAATTTCGTCAAAGTCAGGATTGTCATTGGTTTCACTGGACTGACC
Organism: Vicia villosa; assembly: GCF_029867415.1. Taxonomy (NCBI): domain Eukaryota; kingdom Viridiplantae; phylum Streptophyta; class Magnoliopsida; order Fabales; family Fabaceae; genus Vicia; species Vicia villosa. Next base: position 262,090 of record NW_026705609.1, read on the forward strand.
AACATCAGTGTTTGTATTACTGACAGGAGTTTCCACAGGATTTCCCACTGGAACATTGACAGGATTTTGTCCGGTTGCAGGAGCAACAGGTTGCCTTGGAGGTAGTGGAGTATACACACGTCCACTTCTTGTTACTCGACTCACATCAGCGATGTTTACGACAGATGAAAGAGTAGGAAAAGGAACTTCTTGTCCATTCTTTATCATGGTAGCATTGTAGTTGTATGGAACTGCCTTGTCAGAGTCATAAGGAACAGGTCCAGGTAGACAAATGATCAAAGGAGCAACAGGAACCTTCGGCTTGTTGTAAGTAACTTCCATGCGCTCAGGCATGTTGAAATGAGGAACGATGACGTTAACTGTAGGCATTTCCGAGTTGATATCTGAGACTAAAAGCTCATGCGGATAGCATCCTATCATGTTAACTTCATTTTCATTCCTATTTCTATAGATCTGAATAGTACCATTATCCAACAGTACTTGGAGATCTCTTCTCACAATCGAACATCCGTGAGGATCTACACAACATATGCTACAGGAACCATAGTGATGCTGGCAAAAATTCTGCCCTCGACAGAGAGTGGCGTGCATTTGTACCAAATCGGCTCTTGAGAAATTGATATTATAGACTCGATATGGACCAGGACATCCATACACCATATTCACAACATGCCCTCCATGATTGGGTAGAGGATTTGCTTGCACATTTGGATTCAAATTTCGGAAAGAGAGGAGATTAGATCTTACCAACCTCTGAACTTCATGTTTCAAAGCTATGCAATGCTCAAGATCATGGCCAGGTGCTCCTTGATGATAAGGGCATGAGACCTCAGCTTTGTACCACCATGGTAGTTTCTCAGGTACGGGTGGTGGTGCTTTAGTTTGAACAAGACCCCTTTCAATCAAAGCTGGGTACAATTCTGTGTAAGTCATTGGAATCGGATCAAACTGTGGAGCTCTTTGTACACGATTCTAATTATTGTTAAACTGCTGAGCCTGTTGTCGAGGCTGTTGCTGTTGAAACTGCGGAGTAAAACCCGGATTCGGTGTTGTATTAACGGCTGGCGCAACAGCAGCTACCTGTCGTTGTCGATTGACATTTCCTCTTGGCTTTCCTTGGGATACCATGTCAACACTTTGTTCTTTCTTCTTTGGGAAACCACTTCCAAACTTTTTGGTTCCGCTTGAAGATCCACCTTCTTTAGTTAGACGTCCAGTTCGGACTCCTTCTTCTAGACGCATCCCCATGTTTACCATCTCGGTGAAATCACTTGGAGCACTAGCAATCATGCGTTCATAATAAAACGGACTGAGAGTATTCAGGAAGATCTTTGTCATCTCTTTCTCTTTTAACGGTGGATTAATCTGAGGAGCAGTTTCTCTCCATCGTTGGGCATATTCTTTGAAAGCTTCATGGTCTTTCTGAGCCATGGATCGAAGCTGATCTCTGTCTGGAGCCATATTCGAGTTATACTTGTATTGTCGGACAAAGGCCTCGCCTAGATCGTTGAAAGTCCGAATATTAGTGCTATCTAAGCCTGTGTACCATTTCAGTGCGACACCAGTCAAACTGTCTTGAAAGTAATGGATAAGCAACTGATGATTATCTGCATAAGTAGACATCTTCCGGGCATACATCACAAGATGGCTTTGTGGACAAGAACTTCCTTTGTATTTCTCAAAGTCTGGGACCTTGAACTTAGCTGGTATCTGTACACTGGGAACCAAACATAGCTCCTGGGCATTCTTTCCAAACAAATCTTTTCCCCGAATAGCTTTGACTTCCAGCTGAATCTTGTTGAACTGCTCTTGGAGATCTCCCACAAGATTACGCTGATTTGTGCTATCACCCTGATCATGATAAATCTCATTGCCATCATAAGGAACAGTGTGAACCGTAGGAGTCGGAACTGTCATAGTGGGTTGAGAAAGTGCCATAGTGACTTGAGAAAAAGTTACCCCCTGATTTGGAGTAAATGCTGAACCTTGCGCAGCAGGCGCTTCAGTTGTAGCTGTTTGAACCCCAGAGAAATTATGGCGGAAACCTGTACCAAAGCTGAAAGGCGTGCCCCAACCTTCTGGCATGGAGAAAGATGGAATACCGAATGCAACTGTAGAAGCTGGAGTAGTGACTTCAGATGTTACCGTTGCTTGACTGTTGGGTGGCGGCGGCTGATTCTGTGCGGCCATTAAGGAGTCAACCAGAGTAGTGAGACTTTCCAACTTTTCCTGAAGGGTGGTCACTGTACCACGAAGCTCAATATTCTCTTGTTCAGAGTGTTCCATTACTCTTCTTCTGTTTGAACGAGTATTGTATCTGTGATCTGATTGCGAGCGCGGTCGAGAAACTTTGAGACGCGACAGCTTGACGATCTATTGGAGAAAGATCCAAAAGATGAGACTCTATACAACAGACTCGATATGCAGAATGATGTATGCAAAAAGAAGTTTATGATTTTTTCCAAATTTTTTTTTTTTTTTTTTTTTAAGATTATTTCCTTGCAAACATTTGAACACAAACAAATCTTTTATTCATTCATTTTTTATTACAATAATGGAAAATGTTACAACATTTTTTCATTTTTTTTTATTGCAATAATGGGAAATGTTACAACATTGGAGCGTAGCTCCTTACAAAAGCAAATGATAAATTAAAGGCTAAACAATCCTAAGCATCTTCATCAGACGAAGAACCAAATGCATTGTGCAGCTTGAGCTTCATGATTTCTTTCCCATAGTGAGCTTTCAATACGGCCTTTTCAGTCCTCAGCTTGTCAACAATATTCTTCCAATCATCAGGAGTCGGAGCGTTGCTTGTCGAGCCTTCAAGATTCTTCTTGCTTTCTTTGATGTATCTTCTGATTGCAGCGTCTTTCTGACGAATCTTCTCATCTTTACTCATGAGCCATCCATCTTGACAGTAGAGAGTTTCTTCGTGATCTTTCACTCTTTTCTTCAACTTTCTATTTTCCACCTCAGTGCTACGAAACTTTTCTTCCCAAGCGTCTTTTTCTATCCTCATCTTGGCCAAAGTGTCTTGGTATTCCTCCATAGCGGGGATGTTGGGTCGTTGAGATACAGCAGGAAACATGGGTTTTTCATAAGCATAAGGCATTTGAAACTCCTTTGCTCTTTTCTTTACCCAGCAAGTGTAGGTGTCCATGGCAATGCAATTTCTTTCCTCGCCTTTTTCTTTCCATCGAATGTCGTACCAAGCTCTCACCATTCTTGCTTTCAACCTTTTAGGATTATCCCCTTCTCGGTAGAAGTAACCTTCCACTGTAGGACCAATGGGTTTAGCTGAATTTGCATACCCGAGTTGTCGTCGGGCTAGGACCGGATTGTAGTTAATTCCTCCTTGCGTACCAATGAGGGGTACGTTGGCGAACTCCCCACAACTATCAATGGTTTCTGTACCACAGCGAGCCAAGGTATACCAACGGATATCATTATTAGTAAGAGACATAAGTCTTCGAGGCCAACGCAAACCTTCTCGGTTTTCTGTGAAAATAGGAGACTCAGGTAAGTGTGAAACAATCCATTTGAACAACAATGGTGCACAACATACAATGATTCCACCGCCTTGGCGATTCCTATGATGGACAGAGAAATACACGCCAATCAGAAAGATCTTTATGGCATTGATATCAACAAAGTTGTCGACATTGGGAAACAGAACCAACCCATAGATGAGCAAGGCTAGTGTAGCTTCAAAAGCTATCATGCTACCAGTTTCGATGAAATCAAAGGCTTTCTTTACCAGGAAGTGTGAAGTTAAACCCGGGAGGTTTCCTTTGGTAGTCCAATTACTCTCTACTTCAGACTTTTTCATGTGGATACTTGATGCAATGACGTGTGACTTAGGAATGGCTTCCAAACCATTGAAGGGTATTTTGTCAGACACAGGAATACCCAAAAGATTGGCATATTCTTCCAAGGTCGGTACCAGCTGGTAGTCTGGAAAGGTAAAACAACGGTAGACGGGATCATAGAACTGAACCAGAGTTTTGAGAAGTCCTTCATCAACATGAGTGTTCAAAATAGGCAAAAGCTTTCCATAACTTTTCTTAAAATTACAAGGATCTTGTACAGAAGATGCTAACTCTCTCAGTTTTTCTACATCAGGCGCTTTGAAACCGTACTTTTTGGTATACCTTTTTTCCATAACTTAATCCTATAATGTTTGCAAGGAAAATTCTCTAATTTTTTTTGGAAAAATCATGTTTTTATGGAAAAAGATGGGTTTTTTAATGAATGTATGAATGCATGGATGCATGAAAGCCACATATTCAAACATGGTAAAGCAAACATGGTAGTTCAAACATGGTAACACTAACATGGTACTACAAACATGGTACACAAACATGGTAACGCAAACATGGTAACGCATAGGTTCACAGGTCCAAAGTCACGAGCATGAGGTCAGAGAACCAAAAATGGGATAGTTCTAGTTAATCACCTGCACAACATGTTCTACTGATACGTCAGAGTCTACATTTTTCTTTCGGATATTACCGGCCTTCCACAATTAAACTCATGAGCCAGTAATATTCTCAAGAAAAACTCGTCTGAGTGTGGTTCTCCGCATGACAACTAATCCAAGTCTTCACCTGAATAGTTTCTGCACCACAACCTAATAAGGCCAGGATGGGTTGGGGTTCTACGGCCAACTCAGCTTCTACAGTTCAATGAAAGTAATAATGTCTTCGCTACGAAACATGCTAAACATATATTACCAACAAGGAACCTCCACTGAGCGGAAGGATTCTCAAGTGCGCCTGCACATGACTATACCCTCCACCTAATTTCTTATGTGTACTTAATCCGGGTTAGGATTTGTCCATAATGTATCACTTGTAACAGAACCACACAAGTAACAGAACCAAAGAACCAAACAAGGACAAAATAAAAATAAAACAAATAGAAATAACCCTTTCTTTGGAAACAATAAAAAGATCGGTCCCCAGTGAAGTCGCCATTTTTCTGTCGCGGGGAAAAATCGTTGTCTTTTTTCGGGATGAGACACCTGATGCCTTCTTTGGGCTCGAGTGCTCATAAAAATGATTTTTCTTTTGTTCCGACCAAACTTTTTATTATTTCCTAAGGAGGAAAAGGAAAAAAGCTGCAATAACCTAAAAGTGGGGGAGAGATCTTTGGGTAAGAGGGTTGGTTATACGAAGAGAAGGTATTAGCACCCAACGTATCTATAGTACTCTATAGGTTTCTTTGTTTTGTTTATTCCATTCTTGTTATGGTGGAGGTTCTTGTGAAATAGGTGGGACCTAAGGTGTTTGTTTGATTATGCTCGCAAAGATCATCGCGATCCTCTGCATACATATCCCCTAGAGGGAATCAGAGCATCTGTAGCTCGGGGTCTACGGGTGCTAAGGTTTGAGTGGTTTTTTGTTTTATTTTTGCTCGCCAAGGATCGACCTTGTGCCTACGTATTCTCAAAGGGATGTTGAGAAAGTCAGAGCAATCGTAGTTCCCACTTATGCTAGTGGAAGCAAAGGATAAGAGACAAATGTCATCTAAATGTTCGATGTATCTAATCTATATCATCACATACATCTGTTTGATTTTGTTTGAAAATCTTTTCATTATAAGCCCGGGGCCATGCCACTTAGGGTGCTTAGAATGATAAAGATGTTTTTGTTGTTTAACCAGCCTTGTGGCAAAAGTTTCAATGAAGTCAGCCTTGTGACAAAAAGTTTTGATTAATCAGCCAGCCTCGTGGCAAAAGTTTCAATGAAGTCAGCCTTATGACAAACTTTGATTAATCAGCCAGTATGGTGGCAAAACGGTTTGATTGATTAGCCAGCCTTGTGGCAAAAAAGTTTGATTGATTAGCCAGCCTTGTGGCAAAAAAGTTTGATTGATTGATTGTGATGATATAGAAGAGATACTCCTATCATAGAGATGATAAATGTCTAATCTCCTAGGGTATTTGATTTGGATATTGGGGATGCTTATAAGAAGCCCGTGGGTCCTTGTACGAAGCCCAAGAGGAGGCTATCCGAGGGTCCTTGCATTGTAAGCCCAAGAGGAGGCTATGGGAGGGACAATCCAGGGTCCTTGCATTGTAAGCCCAAGAGGAGGCTATGGGAGGGTCACTCGTTTGTACAAAGCCCAAGGGGAGGCATGGTATAGTTGGTCTGAGCTCTTAGAGCGATTTCACCGGGAAACCATACTCTATGTCCTAACCTAAACTGGTGGAGATTCTTTGCACGAAGCCCAATAGGAGGCTATGGGGAACCTAGTGTTGTACTAAGTTGAACAAGCATACATATCACACATATGAACAAACATGAACAAGTATGAACAAACATGAACAGGTATGAACAATTATATATATGACAAAGTGTGTGTATATAATGGAGTTTATGAAGGAAATATACCTGTAAGCATGATCCATTTGTATACACGGGGCTCGGGACTCACACTCGGGGAGAGGTCCACTTGAATTTATTCAAAGCTATGTAAACAGGTATTTACAAAAGGGCTTGGGACTTATACCTACGTGGAGGCCCATGTTTTATTTTATAAAACATGGTTGATTGTTTTTTTTTTGTTGTTTTGAAGTTTGTTTTGAAATTTGAAAAGATTTGTTTTGAAAACTGTACAAAAAGAAAAGAAATGGGACTTACACTCTCTAATATTCGAGAGGTCCCTGTTTTATTTTCATAAAACAGGGTGGATGGTTTTGAAAAAAAGATGTGAGATTTATTGTTTTGAAAAACAGTTTGAAAAGTATTGTTTTGAAAAAGTTTTCTGTACAAAGAAAAAACTGTAAACGGAAAAAAAAAAGAGTGGGTCTTATACTCTCTAATATTCGAGAGGCCCCACTTCGTTTTGAAAATCAATTGATCAATTAAAAAGGTTTAATCAATAGTTCAAAAAGAAATGGTTTATCGTTTTGAAAAGAATCGCGAGCGCTCGTTTTAAAACGATTTTGAATATGAAATAAATCAACTTAATTAAGTTTAAAACAAGTTTTAATGCTTAATTAAGACCTAAGTGATTAGGGTTTGATCACAAAACATTTACAAGTAATTAAGTTTGAAAAATCAAAATGAAAAAAAACAAATTTTAAAGTATTAAAAATACTTAAAAATATGTCATTTTAAACTTAATTAAAAGTATATTAAATAAATCTTTTTTTTTGTGATTTTTTTTGATATTGTCAAAATATGTATATTAAATAAGAGGTGTGTAAAAAATGAATGAAAAATGAATTGATTTGGTTAGTTAAATAATTAGATGAAGTTGTGAAGAAAAATAAGAAAAATAAGTGATAAAAAATTGGTTTTGTCTCCACAAGGACTTGAGCCCACGCCCTCTCTCTCACATGCCAAAACCTGGACCAACTGAGCCACGCTTGTGGCTTGTTAAACATACGCGTTCAATAAAATATATTTTGAAATTGATATTTGAAATTTCTGAACCAAAAAACGCGCCAAGAACACAATCCCAACTGAAATTTGAAAATCTCTAAAACTGTGTTGTTTTGATCAAGTGAATAGCCTATCTTGCTCGATTTTGAACGAGGAACATGATGGTACCATTTAATTTCATTTATTTTTGCTCTAAGATCATTAATTCTCTGATGAACACGAAGAACCCTAGAACTGAAATTCAATGTGAAATCGTGTATGATTGATGAATTATGAAATTGATTGAGGGCTAATGATCCATATGTATGCAGAAACATGATGGCAAAGCAATATTTCATTTATGATGCATGATTCAAAGAGTTTGAAGTTCATGTGCACTTACCTCAAAAACGGCAAAACTGGAGATTTGATTCTTCAATATAAGTGTTACAGATGCTTTGTATCGATCTGGATAGCTTCAATGATGATTATGGAAGGTGTCTGGATGTCTGGAACAAGCTGGATTCATCTGAGCATGGCCATGGCACCTGAACTGCAGTTGCTTCAAGTATGAATCGAATTTGAATATGGAGGTGTTACAGGTCGTATGTGAGTGTTTGGATCATTCATATGAAGTATATGGAAGGTGTTAGAAGTGATAGTTTGGACAGAAATGATCTGGAATGAAAATTGGCATGATAAGGTTCATTATATGCAAACATGGAGGTTGAAGAGTGATTCTGAGTTTTATGTGTTTTTGGGGTGTGTGAATGATTCAAACACATCCCAAATGATGTTTATGAGATGTTAGAACCATCACTTTGGCCAGAAATTCAAAGGTTTGGAGGTTGGGATTTCTACCTCACTTTGAAACTTGAAACTTGCAACTTAAGAAAGAAGGGAGAAAACCTATAATTGTGAGGTTTTGGTGTGAATTGAAGAGTGATTTGCACCTCTATTTATAGGCCAAGGATTCTGAATGAAGAGCTTTGCAACTTGCTTCAAGAAGTGATGATTTGGCTTAAGAGATAAAATGGAATCTTTCACATTAAATGCAAATGGTTAAAGTAACTAAACCATGGTTATTTTGGCAAAGCTTCTTATCTCTTTCCTATCTGATCTTAAACCAGAAAATATCTCTCAATCATTGCTTTGGTGTGTCATCACTTGAATTATAGGTCATGTAGTCTTGAAACTTAGTGAAAAATGGTGAAAATTCAAGTGAAAATGATCACTAATGTCAAAATTCAAAACCATAGCTACACTCCATATTTTTTCATGCTCTTGGACATTTTGGAAAGCTCATGTTACACACTTAAAAACCCTAGTTGAAAGTTTCTTCAAGATCTTTAAGGAAGTGGGTGAAAAAGAACCATGAACTTTGAAGAAAATGAGATTTCAAGTGAAGTTTTCAAAAAGTACCAACTTTGAAGCACCATATCTCTTAAATGGTTGATCTTATGGAAAAAATTTATATGTGTCAAAGTTGTTTATTGGATCAAAATCTACAACTTTCATGTTGGAAGTTTTTTTCAGTTTGTAGGTGAAATTTTGAGAAATTCCCTTCCAAAGTTTGGAAAAAACCATTGAAAAACACTTAGAAATTTTTCTAAGTATGAAAAGTCAAACTTTTGACTTTTGATTCTTGATTGATTTTCTTGATTTTCCTTGATCAAATGACTTCTCATATCATATATTGATGATTCAAAACTTCAAAAGTCATGGTTGACCAAAATTCCCCAAAAGTCAATGGTGATCTTGTACAGTTGACTTTTTCAGACGAATCGCGTTTCTGGAGATTTCAAGTGAAACAAGCTATCCTCATCAAATGAATAGTATGAATGGATTATATTGAAGCATTTGAGGATATTGAATCATGATTTGAGTTGTGGCACCATGTCCTGATTAAAAAGTCAGTTGTTCAGTGAATTAGGTCAAAAAACCCTAATTGTCGACCAGATGAAATTGATGACTGTGGATCTTGAATTGAGATACAATTTCCATTGTATATTGTCATAGGAATTATTTGAGGATGACTGAAACCTTTGATTGACTTCCTGGGGATTTTTAGGGTTTCCCAAATGTGATCCCTGATTTTAGTCCCTGATAGTTCAAAACCCTAATTCTAAGGATTTGAAATTTCACTGTTGATCAATCCTTGTGTAGGAGATGTCTTGAGCCAATAGATTAGGTCAAAATAATGCACTTGGGGTCTTGAGATCATGTCCCAAGTCATTAGGTTAAATCCTGAGCAGAAGTCAGGAGTATGCTATCTTCAGTCAAAACCCTAATTCAGTCGATTCAAAGCTGTTGAGTTTGTTGAAGTGAATCTCTGGGGACCAAATGTTGATTGTTGATGAAGATAGTTCTTTTGAAATGAAGGGAGAACAAAACCCTAATTGATTGTTACTTGTACTGATGAGTGATTTCCTGATTAAATCCTGCTGAGTCACAAGTAGCAAACACAAGCTATGCAATTTGTTAGAGATGCAAATGATGCATATGCTATGATATGAGGTGGTATCTTAGGTCAAAAATTGGGGTATGACAGTAACAACCTCTTTGAATTGTAGAGATGTCAAAGGTTTTTAGAGTAGTTTGTAGTTTTAGAGCAAACTCACATAGACAAGTAAGACACTATGTCTGTGGTGATTTTGCGTAATGAATTGGGTTCCTTCTTAATAGAGCTTGACCTCACTCATCCATACAAAACCGGTTGGTAAGGTGAAGAGTGTCCCTCTATATATACTCTTTTAATTGCGTGGATATTAACGGTGGGCGGCCTATGGTTCGATCGATAGGCTCTAATACCATATTAGAGTGTGACCTCACTCATCCTTACAAAACCGGTTTTGTAAGGATGAGTTAGGTCAAACTCTAATACTTCTCAACCTGAGGGTTGGTGTATTATAAGAAACTTGGGTCTCAGATCTCACGAAGATAGGTTCTACACTCGTCAGTTTCATGAGCGTATGAAAAGGATAATTATTTCCCCTATTTCTTTGGGAGAATGTAGCTACCTTCGTTTGACTACGTTTTCAATACCGTTATGAACGGGGACAAGTCAACCACACGTTCCAATAGGAAGATGAGCGATTAGAGAAATGAGCCTCATAACTAGATCACATGCAGACGTTCCAATAACTGACTGGCTAAGAAGCTGGTGTGGGCGACATGTTACGTCGCACCTCTTAATCAACCTTCTACGTTGTCCCACATAAATATTTTAAAAATATACCAATACACAGTCCCTCAAGCACGAGGTATTGAAAAATGAAACTTGATTTTGTTTGTTTTCCTTTCCTTAATTGAACAAGTCCCTCAAGTATGACTATGGTGAGTCCATTAACAAGGGGTAAGTAACATAAGCATAGGGCGAGTCACTCAAGCATGACCCAATCTTTCTGTGTCAGACCCACTGCTCTTCACTAACAGACATAAGGCAAGTAACCTTTTGATTCTTACGATCTGTAAGATCAATCTTATAAATGTTGTTGTTTCTCTTGCCTGTAAATAGGATTGAGCCATCCTTCTGACTAATAGCTTTACAAGACTTTTGATTAAAGATTATGTCATAACCATTGTCACTTAATTGACTTATGGACAATAAGTTATGAGCTAATCCATCTACTAGAAGAACATTAGTTATAGAGGGAGAATTACCAATGCATATGGTTCCAGAGCCAATGATCTTGCCCTTCTGGTCGTGAGCACCCAGAGTCCAGGTACCATGACATGTTTGCCTTTGTCTTTTGAGCCTTGAAGAAGATCTCTTCAGAATCTGAGTCTGATGTAGATTCTGATTCTTCATGAACAGTAGCCATCAGTGCTACGTTTGCTTGCTCATCTTCAGAGTCTGACTCTTGATCAGAAGAATCTGAGTCATCCCAAGTAGCCATTAAGCCTTTCTTCTTTTCAAATCTTTTCTTGGGCTTTTCCCTCTGAAGCCTTGGACATTCATTTTTGTAGTGTCCAGGTTCCTTGCATTCATAGCACGTCACCTTCTTCTTGTCAGTTCTTCTGTGTCCAGAAGATTCTCCTTTTTCAGGCCTTTTGAAGTTCTTGAAGTTCTTGAACTTTCTCTGCTTGCTCTTCCAGATTTGATTTACTCTTCTGGATAAGAGAGATAATTCATCATCTTCTTCTTCTTCTGATTCTGACTCTTCAGAATCTTATTCTTCAGCCTGAAAAGCGCTAGTGCATTTTTTGTTATTAGATTTTAATGCAATAGACTTACCTTTCTTTTGAGGCTCATGTGCATCTAGCTCGATCTCATGACTCCTCAAGGCACTGATCAGCTCCTAAAGAGACACTTCATTCAAGTTCTTAGAAATCTTGAATAAAGTCACCATGGGTCCCCATCTTTTGGGTAAGCTTCTGATGATCTTCTTCACATGATCAGCTTTGGTGTAGCCTTTGTCAAGCACTCTTAATCCACCAGTCAGAGTCTAGAACCTTGAAAACATTGCTTCAATGTTCTCTTCTTCCTCCATCTTGAAAGCTTCATACTTCTAGATTAGAGTTAAGGCCTTTGTCTCCTTAACTTGAGCATTTCCCTCATGAGTCATCTTTAGAGATTCAAAGATGTCATGAGCTGTTTCTCTGTTTGTTATCTACTCATACTCAGCATGAGAGATAGCATTTAGCAATATAGTTCTTGACTTGTGATGATTCTTGAATTCTTTCTTTTGGTCATCACTCATAGTTTGTCTTGTAATCTTGATTCCACGAGCATTTACAGGATGTGTGTAACCATCCAAGACAAGATCCTATAAGTCACCATCTTGACATAGAATGTAACTTTCGAGTCTATCCTTCCAGTACTCAAAGTTTTCACCGTCAAAGACTGGTGGTCTATTGTAACCATTGAAGCTGCTGCTTCCATTGTTACCATTGTTGTGTTGCTCAGGAGAAGTAGTTGGAATAGTATCAACCATTTTGTGTTTTTCTCCCTGAATCTTTTGTCTAACACGGTTAAGTGCTTGCACCTAGAACCGGCGCTCTGATGCCAATTGAAGGAGTGAAAAACACTTAGAAAGGGGGGGGATTGAATAAGTGTAACTCAAAAAGTGCATCCCTGACAAGGTGATTTACCTTTACTGAGGATTTAATCCACTAATCCAACTGATTACAATGGTTTTCCACTTAGATACCCTAAGTCTTCTAGAGTGTACAGATCACAACTTGATCACTCTAGGAATCCTTTTACAATCAATGTAAAATAAAGTTTACAAGAGTTTAGATTTGCTTCTAAAAAGCTGTAATCACAACTGTGATATTTCTCTTAAGTTCTAATACTTAACACTCACTAAGATATTACAAAGTTTGTGAGGTTGAAGATGAAGTTCTTTAGCTTTTGAATTTGACAGCGTTTCTGTAAGCTTTAGCGCAAGTGTTGTGGTTTGCTTTTGATCAGAACTTCTATATATAGGCGCTTGAGAGGAAAAGACCGTTGGGAGCATTTCATGCTTTACGTGAATAGTACAACGCTGCATTTAATGTATCACACTTTTGTCAACTACTTTGAGCCATGCTTTTGCTGCTTTTACTGACTTTGCCTTTTGTAGCTTCTAACGTTCCTTTTGTCAGTCAGAGATTTGACTTTATAGCTTTATCATCTTGTACTTCCTTCTGGACTCAGATTTGTAGATAACAACGTTTGAATATCAGAGTCATCAGCTTTGGTGCAGAGCATCTTCTGTCTTCTGACTTTAAAGAGCTTTGAGCGTGATACCATCAGAGCTTCAGAGCTTGTACTTTTGACTACCATTCTTCTGATGCTTTCCAGTTCATATTCTCATTCTGTAGGACCATCTTCTGATGTCTTGCCAGAGCATGTTCTGATGAAGCCATCCAGAATCTTCTGGGTCAGTGCTTCTGAACGCTAATTTGTGCATACTCTTTATATATTTCTTGAAATGGAAAACTTAAAGGATTAGAGTATCACATTGTCTTATACAAAATTCATACTTAATGTTATCATCAAAACTAAGAATATTGATCAGAACATTTCTTGTTCTAACATCTCAAGCATGGGGAAAGTCCTTCAAGCATGAGGCAATTTTCTTAAGCATAGGGAGAGTCCCTAAAGAATTAGGTGAATCCTCAAATGACAGCTAAGGGAAATCCCAAAACGTCATTTTATATGAAAAACATGAGTGACATTAAATGCGGTGAATGGTGATTTAGTCTCGGGATGCCAAATTGGCCTTAATATTCCACACGTTTCACAAGCATGCAGAGTCTTTCGCGTCTAATGAGAAACTTAGGGAAATGCACTTGATTACTCCTAGTAGTTCTTAAACCTCTATAAAGGGGTTCAACCCTAACCTTTTCATCTTTTCGTACACTTTTGTCCCGAAGTTTTTGAAAGCTTCCTTTGAATCCTTTATGATCCTTTCATCCCTTTCAAGTTCAAACCCCCATTTACAGTTATAATTTCGATACCCTTTCTTCTCTTTTTCCCATTTATAATGACAATTAGGGATTTATATGAGAAAGATAACCTGGTAGAGCCTTTGACTCGCAACGAGCGCATAGACTTGTGGAATTATTGTTATACGAACACCAAATGCCCTAATGAGAAAATTGACAGTAAATTAGTGGAACTAGGCATGTTCAGTAGTTTCCAGAGTTCCATTAGCTCTGATAGTGATAACAACAATGATATCGATAGTGACAACTTTTTCCTTTGTGTTTTCTCAGGAAACAAGAAGCTAATGGCCACCTCCGACACTAAATGGTAATGAAGTCGAGGATATCGAGTCCCATTTCATCACTGAAGAATAGAGTTTCCATTATACTCCAAGGAATACTTTGGAGAGATCTAGTATCAATTGTCCATAAGGCGGAGATGAAAGTAGTCCATCTTTGGTGGCGATGGAGAAAGTTGCTCGTGGACAAAGTTAGGAGTTATCCAATCAACACTTGGCTATGGAAACCGCTCAGACAAGAGGTCGGTGGAATAAGGTGAATTTCCACATATAAAGACTTGGAGCAGAATTATTGTGGATATCAAGGTTATTGGATCAAGATCTTTTAGATATCTTGTTCATTTTAACCAAAAGGCTTATAGTCAAACTTATTAAAATAGTGGAAGATTGTGATTATTTTCCAATGTTTTTTAACACCATTGAAGAATGGAGTAGGCAATGCGAGGACGACAGTTGGACCTCTATATATCATTATGTATCTTTTCTTCTTCCTTTACCTCTTTTATTTTCTAGTATTCGTTATAATGCTATTGCATTGTGTCGCGGGGAAAAATCGTTGTCTTTTTTCGGATGAGACACCTGATGCCTTCTTTGGGCTCGAGTGCTCAAAAAAATGATTTTTCTTTTGTACGGACCAAACTTTTTATTGTTTCCAAAAGAGGAAAAGGAAAAAAGTTGCAATAACCTTAAAAGTGGGGGAGAGATCTTGGGTAAGAGGGTTGGTTATACGAAGGGAAGGTATTAGCACCCAACGTATCTATAGTACTCTATAGGTTTCTTTGCTTTGTTTTTCATTCCATTCTTGTTATGGTGGAGGTTCTTGTGAAATAGGTGGTAAGGTTTGAATGGTTTTTTTGTTTTGTTTTGCTCGCCAAGGATCGACCTTGTGCCTACGTATTCTCAAAGGGATGTTGAGAAAGTCAGAGCAATCGTAGTTCCCACTTATGCTAGTGGAAGCAAAGGATAAGAGACAAATGTCATCTAAATGCTCGATGTATCTAATCTATATCATCACATACATCTGTTTGTTTTTTTTTTGTTTGAAAATCTTTTCATTATAAGCCTGGGGCCATGCCACTTAGGGTGCTTAGAATGATAAAGATGTTTTTGTTGTTTAACCAGCCTTGTGGCAAAAGTTTCAATGAAGTCAGCCTTGTGACAAAAACTTTGATTAATCAGCCAGCCTTGTGGCAAAAGTTTCAATGAAGTCAGCCTTGTGACAAAAACTTTGATTAATCAGCCAGTATGGTGGCAAAACGGTTTGATTGATTAGCCAGCCTTGTGGCAAAAAAGTTTGATTGATTAGCCAGCCTTGTGGCAAAAAAAGTTTGATTTATTGATTGTTTGTGATGATATAGAAGAGATACTCCTATCATAGAGATGAAAAATGTCTAATCTCCTAGGGTATTTGTTTTGGATATTGGGGATGCTTATAAGAAGCCCGTGGGTCCTTGTACGAAGCCCAAGAGGAGGCTATCCGAGGGTCCTTGCATTGTAAGCCCAAGAGGAGGCTTTGGGAGGGACAATCCAGGGTCCTTGCATTGTAAGCCAGAGAGGAGGCTGTGGGAGGGTCACTCGTTTGTACAAAGCCCAAGGGGAGGCATGGTATAGTTGGTCTGAGCTCTTAGAGCGATTTCACCGGGAAACCATACTCTATGTCCTAACCTAAACTAGTGGAGATTCTTTGCATGAAGCCCAATAGGAGGCTATGGGGAACCTAGTGTTGTACTAAGTTGAACAAGCACACATATCACACATATGAACAAACATGAACAAGTATGAACAAACATGAACAGGTATGAACAATTATATATATGACAAAGTGTGTGTATATAATGGAGTTTATGAAGGAAATATACCTGTAAGCATGATCCATTTGTATACACGGGGGCTCGGGACTCACACTCGGGGAGAGGTCCACTTGAATTTATTCAAAACTATGTAAACAGGTATTTGCGAAAGGGCTTGGGACTTATACCTACATGGAGGCCCATGGTATTTTTTTGGGAAGATTTAAAGAAACCTTCAATTTTGGTTTGTTATTCAAAGTTAAAAATCACACTGATTGAGATATGTACAAAAGTGTGTGTACAATGAAATACCTAATTTCATGTACAGGAATGGGTATGCACAAAAGGGGCTTGGGACTTATACCTACGTGGAGGCCCGTGTTTTATTTACAAAACATGGTTGATTGTTTTTTTTGAAGTTTTGTTGTTTTGAAGTTTGTTGTTTTGAAAATGATTTGAAAATGATTTGAAAATTGTTTAAAAAGATTTTATTTTGAAGAAGTTTTATTGTTTTGAAAACTGTACAAAAAGAAAAGAAATGGGACTTACACTCTCTAATATTCGAGAGGCCCCTGTTTTATTTCCATAAAATAGGGTGGATGGTTTTGAAAAAACAGATGTGAGATTTATTGTTTTGAAAAACAGTTTGAAAAGTATTGTTTTGAAAAAGTTTTCTGTACAAAGAAAAAACTGTAAAAGGAAAAAAGAGTGGGTCTTATACTCTCTAATATTCGAGAGGCCCCACTTCGTTTTGAAAATCAATTGATCAATTAAAAAGATTTAATCAATAGTTCAAAAAGAAATGGTTTATCGTTTTGAAAAGAATCGCGATCGCTCGTTTTAAAACGATTTTGAATATGAAAGAAATCAACTTAATTAAGTTTAAAACAAGTTTTAATGCTTAATTAAGACCTAAGTGATTAGGGTTTGATCACAAAAGTATTTACAAGTGATTAGGTTTGAAAATTAAATGAAAAACAAATATTTAAAGTATTTAAAAACACTTAAAATGTATCATTTTAAACCTAATTAAAAGCATATTAAATAAATCTTTTTTTGTGATTTTTTTTGATATTGTCAAAATATGTATATTAAATAAGAGGTGTGTAAAAAATGAAGAAAAAATAAGTTGATTTGATTAGTTAAATAATTAGATGAAGTTGTGAAGAAATTGAAGAAAAATAATGGTAAAAAATATGGTTTTGTCTCCACAAGGACTTGAACCCACGCCCTCTCTCTCACATGCCAAAACCTGGACCAACTGAGCCACGCTTGTGGCTTGTTAAACATACGCGTTCAATAAAATATATTTTGAAATTGATATTTGAAATTTCTGAACCAAAAAACGCGCCAAGAACACAATCCCTACTGAAATTTGAAAATCTTTAAAACTGTGTTGTTTTGATCAAGTGAATAGCCTATCTTGCTCGATTTTGGACGAGGAACATGATGGTACCATTTAATTTCATTTATTTTTGCTCTAAGATCATTAATTCTCTGATGAACACGAAGAACCCTAGAACTGAAATTCAATGTGAAATCGTGTATGATTGATGAATTATGAAATTGATTGAGGGCTAATGATCCATATGTATGCAGAAACATGATGGCAAAGCAATATTTCATTTATGATGCATGTATGTATGAGTTTGAAGTTCATAGCACTTACCTTCAAAAACGGCCAAGCTGGGATTCGAATTCTGCAATAGAGGTGTTACAGAAGTTGTTTGATGATCTGGATAGCTTCAATGGACCATATGGAATGTGTCTGGATGCTTGGAGTGGATTGAAAATATCTGGATCAGTTGGTGGAACCCGATCTGCAGTTGCTTCAAGTATGAATCGAGCTTGGTGATTCTGAAGTTTTTGATTGATGATGAGTGTTGGAACAATTCATATGAAGTATATAGATGGTGTTTGAAGTGTTAGTTTGGACAGAAATGACCTGGAATTGATTTTGGCATGATAAGGCTTAGGTTATGCATATTTGGAGGTGAGATGATGATTCTGAGTTTTGGGTGTTTTTGGGGTGTATGGATGGATCAGACAACTTCCAAATGATGTTTATGGGTTGTGGGAAGCATCATTTTGCTCAGAACTTGCAAGGGATGGAACTTGCACTTTCTCCTCTTTGAAACTCATGAAACTTGCAATTCAAGAAAGAAGAGAGAAAACCTATAATTGTGAGGTTTTGGTGTGAATTGAAGAGTGGAAGTGACCTCTATTTATAGGCCAAGGATTCTGAATGAAGAGCTTTGCAACTTGCTTCAAGAATTGGTGATTTGGCTTAAGAGATAAAATGGAATCTTTCACATTAAATGCAAATGGTTAAAGTAACTAAACCATGGTTATTTTGGCCAAGCTTCTTATCTCTTTCCTATCTGATCTTAAACCAGAAAATATCTCTCAATCATTGCTTTGGTGTGTCATCACTTGGATTATAGGTCATGTAGTCTTGAAACTTAGTGAAAAATGGTGAAAATTCAAGTGAAAATGATCACTAATGTCAAAATTCAAAACCATAGCTACACTCCATATTTTTTCATGCTCTTGGACATTTTGGAAAGCTCATGTTACACACTTCAAAACCTTAGTTGAAAGTTTCTTCAAGATCTTTAAGGAAGTGGGTGAAAAAGATCCATGAACTTTGAAGAAAATGAGATTTCAAGTGAAGTTTTCAAAAAGTACCAACTTTGAAGCACCATATCTCTTAAATGGTTGATCTTATGGAAAAACTTTATATGTGTCAAAGTTGTTTATTGGATCAAAATCTACAACTTTCATGTTGGAAGTTTTTTTCAGTTTGTAGGTGAAATTTTGAGAAATTCCCTTCCAAAGTTTGGAAAAAACCATTGAAAAACACTTAGAAATTTTTTCTAAGTATGAAAAGTCAAACTTTTGACTTTTGATTCTTGATTGATTTTCTTGATTTTCCTTGATCAAATGACTTCTCATATCGTATATTGATGATTCAAAACTTCAAAAGTCATGGTTGACCAAAATTCCCCAAAAGTCAATGGTGATCTTGTACAGTTGACTTTTTCAGACGAATCGCGTTTCTGGAGATTTCAAGTGAAACAGGCTATCCTCATCAAATGAATGGTATGAATGGATCATATTGAGGTATTGGAGGATATTGAATCATAGTTTGAGTTGTGACACCATGTCCTGATTAAAAAGTCAGTTGTTCAGTGAATTAGGTCAAAAACCCTAATTGTCGACCAGATGAAATTGATGACTGTAGGTCTTGAATTGAGATGTAATTTCCATTGTATATTGTCATAGGGATTATTTGGAGATGATTGAAACCTTTGATTGACTTCCTGGGGATTTTTAGGGTTTCCCAAATGTGATCCCTGATTTCAGTCCCTGATAGTTCAAAACCCTAATTCTGAGGATTTGTCTGATCAATCTTTGTGTAGGAGATGTTCTGAGCCAATGGATTAGGTCAAAATGATGCACTTGGGGTCTTGAGGTCATGTCCCAAGTCATTAGGTCAAATTCTGAGCAAAAGTCAGGAGTATGCTGTCTTCAGTCAAAACCCTAATTCAGTCGATTCAAAGCTGTTGAGTTTGTTGAAGTGAATCTCTGGGGACCAAATGTTGATTGTTGATGAAGATGGTTCATTTGAGATGAAGGGAGAACAAAGCCCTAATTGATCATTACTTGTACTGATGAGTGATTTCCTGACCAAATCCTGCTGAGTCACAAGTAGCAAACACAAGCTATGCAATTTGTTAGAGATGCAAATGATGCATATGTTATGATATGAGGTGGTATCTTAGGTCAAAAATTGGGGTATGACAGATGCCCCTATTTAAGTTTCTTCAACCTGAGATATGAAGATTGAAAATCTTTATTTTGATAGGGTGGAAGAGACTTAAATATCAGAAGACGCAAATTTTGGACCTAAGATACCAAAATTACGAATGATGCAAGGATATCTTTACCGAGGGATATCAAAAACTGACTCCGCTGGGGAAAAGAGATCGGGAAGGATGTCTCAATCTGTTTTCAGGAAGAGAATCCGTTTTTTTTTTTCTTTTCGGGAAAGCAAGTGTATGCTTCACCGGGGAATGATAGCTTTGTAAGAAAAGCTTACCAATCGACATTATCGACTATCAACACAGGGATAGACTTGTTTAATAATGCGAAGGTGAAAGGTATGAAACTGCATTACCGACTATCAGCATGGTGATAGACTTGACAAGGCAAAAGAGTTTCAAGGGTTCGGTTAATATTATCGACTATCAGCCTTGTGATAGACATGTTAAATAATATAACCAGAACAAAAGATTACCGACTACCAGCCCTGTGATAGTGGTTTTGAAGACATGATCAATTATCAGCCGAGTGATAAAATGATCCTGGAGACTTTGCTAGGGAGATTACTAGTTATTCAGCCTTGTGAACAGTAATAAGGCCTTGATCGTCAAATGATCTTCATGATTGATTTCCTTGTGAGGAAAAAACTTTTGAAAGAGACATAAGCTGCTCAGATGATGAGGCTATTGCTTATTGTCTGTTTTTTCACGACTCTATTTGGGGAATCAGAATTCGAATTTTTGGTAAAGACAGGGTTCTAACCAAGAATGAATAGTCAAACAAGACTTTGTACCCGTGAGGAATGAACTCAACTGGGGATTTCCTCCTTTATTTTGAGAGGAGAAACTAAAGCAACCTTCTTCCACGAGGAATGATCTCAGTGGGGAACTGGAGAAAGAAAATGTTCTTTTCTGCTTATGGGTGACAACCTACTTGGAGAGATGACACGCCCATACTTGTTTTTTTTCCTTTTTTCTTTTTTTTCTTTCTTTTTTTCTCTTTTTCTTTTTTTTTTTCTTCATTTTTTCTTCTTCTTTTTTTCTTCTTTTTTTTGGGATAGATATATCCTGAACAAGTGATTTTGAAGCAAACATTGAGAAATGCAAGAATGCATAAATGATGCAAATGTGTATGAATGATGAATGTCATGAATGTAGCATGCATGCTGACAATACTGACAGACAATGAAGTATATACTGGAGAGGGACCGACGTCGCAATACAACCAGATACTTGGCAAATGTTCTTCAACACAGTGTAGATAACACGGGTGATGAATGGTGTTGCATGTTTTAAACTTCTCTGGGGAAGATGAGCATCTTTACTGAGATGGAAAAGCTTCTTTACTGGAGATTGGAAATCTTCGTCACTAGGGATAAAAGACCTTCTTCACTGGGGATAGAAGAGCTTCTTTACCTCGAGGGGTAATTGCTTCAAGAATTCTTTTCTGGGACAAGAATATCGTTGTCTCAACAATCTTTCCAGGGAAAATCCTTTTTGTTCATCCTATGGAGACGACTGCTGATGTTCCTTCCGTTGTTCACAAATCAAAGGAAAATTTCGCTTTTATTTTGAAAAAGGAAAGTGAAGTAAATTCATTTAAAACTTATTTTTCTTTTTTGTTTCAAAAGCGAATAACACAATTAAAGCGTCATTTTGCAAGCTGAAAGAAATTAAAGATTGCAAACAAATGGGCATAAGGCTCAAATTTATTTAATAGAATGGTAACCAGCTAAAGGCATGATTCCATAGAGTATTTACAAAAGTTGGAAATGGTAATTATGCGGAAAAGGCTACATTGAAAGCAATAACCACTATTCCCTCTAATAACTTTGAGTTCCAACTGTGCTTGTCGCTTCAGATTAGCGATGATTTGATTGTAGATCCTTCGATGAGGTACAGACTCTTCAGGTGACGAAGTATGGACTGATGCAGTTACTTTGTCATAAATCCCTAATTTTTGCCTAGATTGCCCTTTCAGGTTTTCAATCTACCAGGATGAATTCTTTTCTGTTTATTGTCTCTAATTTTTGCCTGGACCGCCCTTTCGGGTTTTCAGTCCACCGAGACGCTCATTTTTGCCTGAGTCGCCCTTTGCGGGTTTTCAACTTACCGAGCTGTTCTTTTGTATTTTTTAGACAAAGTATTTTTTGACTGCATCAGCATTCACAGGATATGGGAGTTCATCACCATCCATGGTTGCAAGAGTCATGGCGCCGCCAGAAAATGTTCTTTTGACAACATACGGGCCTTCGTAATTAGGAGACCATTTGCCCCTAGAATCTGGTTGAAAAGACAAGATCTTTTTAAGCACGAGGTCGCCTTCTCGAAATTCACGAGGTCGAACCTTTTTGTTGAAAGCTTGTTTCATCCTGGCTTGGTATAACTGTCCATGGCATAGAGCAGTCATACGTTTTTCTTCGATTAAGTTCAACTGATCGTATCTGCTTTGACACCATTCAGCTTCTGATAATTTAGTTTCCATGAGGACTCTCATTGATGGTATTTCAACTTCTACGGGGAGCACAGCTTCCATGCCGTATACTAGAGTAAAGGGAGTTGCCCCTGTTGAAGTACGCACTGAAGTACGGTACCCATGTAAAGCAAATGGCAGCATTTCATGCCAGTCTTTGTAAGTGACGACCATTTTCTGGACGATCTTCTTAATGTTCTTGTTGGCGGCTTCAACGGCGCCGTTCATTTTTGTTCTGTAAGGAGAAGAGTTATGATGCTCAATCTTGAATTCCTCACACAATTCTTTCATCATCTTGTTGTTCAAGTTCGAACCATTGTCAGTAATGATCTTGCTGGGAATACCATATCGGCAAATGATGTTGTTCTTGATAAACCTCACAACCACTTGTCTTGTAACATTGGCATAAGATGCTGCTTCGACCCATTTGGTGAAGTAATCAATTTCTACCAAGATGAAACGATGACCGTTTGAAGCTTTTGGTTCGATCATTCCAATCATATCGATACCCCACATGGAGAAAGGCCATGGAGATGAGAGAACGTTGAGTAGAGTCGGTGGCACATGGATCTTATCTGCGTAGATCTGGCACTTGTGACATCTCTTCACGTGTTTATAACAGTCAGATTCCATTGTCAACCAATAGTATCCTGCTCTTAAGATCTTTCTGGACATTGCATGCCCTTTTGAATGAGTTCCAAAGGACCCTTCATGCACTTCATGCATTAACATGTCTGCTTCGTGTCTGTCCACGCGTCTGAGCAAAACCATGTCGAAGTTTCTTTTGTATAGCACATCTCCATTCAGGAAGAAACTGCCAGAAAGTCTCCTTAGAGTTTTCTTATCTTTGTTTGATGCCCCAAGTGGGTACTCTTGAGTTTGAAGGAAGCGTTTGATGTCGTGGAACCACGGTTTATCATCGATGACGGCTTCAGTTGCAAACACATAGGCTGGCCTTTCAAGGCGCGTAATTCTGACTGTAGGCATATCGTTCCAATGATTGACTTTGAACATGGAAGATAGAGTGGCCAAGGCGTCTGCCATTCGATTCTGATCTCGAGGTATATGATGCAATTCAACCTTGTTGAAGAAAGTCAACAGACGTCTTGCATAATCTCTGTAAGGAATCAAGCCAGGGTGGTAAGTTTCCCACTTGTCTTTGATTTGGTTGATCACGAGAGCTGAATCTCCATATATGTCGAGGATCTTGATCCTTAAGTCAATGGCTTCTTCGAGACCCATGATACAAGCTTCATATTCTGCGATGTTGTTGGTGCACTCAAATAGCAATCTAGCGGAGAATGGGATATGAGTACCCTTGGGAGTGATGATGATTGCCCCAATTCCATTGCCAAAAGCGTTTACTGCTCCATCAAAAATTAGGCCCCATCTTGATCCAGGTTCAGGACCTTCTTCAGGTAACGGTTCATCACAATCTTTCATCTTCAAGTACAAGACATCTTCATCCGGAAAGTCAAGCTTGAGAGATTGATATTCATTAATTGGTTGATGCGCCAAGTGATCGTCAAGGATGCTTCCTTTGACCGCTTTTTGAGCACGGTACTCAATGTCATACTCAGATAACAGCATTTGCCATCGGGCAATCCTTCCTGTTAAGGCAGGCTTTTCAAAGACATACTTGATCGGATCCATTTTGGAGATTAACCAAGTAGTATTGTTGATCATGTATTGGCGGAGACGTTTTGAAGCCCAAGCCAAAGCACAACATGTTTTTTCGAGCATGGATTAACGAGACTCACAATATGTGAATTTCTTACTCAGGTAATAGATGGCATGCTCCTTCTTACCGGTTTCATCTTGCTGTCCAAGCATACAACCCATGGATTCTTCTAACACAGTAAGGTACATGATTAGTGGTCTTCCTTCAACCGGAGGAATCAATATTGGTGGTTCTAACAGATACTCTTTGATACTGTCGAACGCTTTCTGGCAATCTTCAGTCCATACAACCCCTTGATCTTTGCGGAGAAGCTTGAAAATTGGCCCACAAGTAGCAGTCATTTGAGAGATAAATCTGGAGATATAGTTCAATCGTCCGAGAAATCCTCTTACTTGCTTTTCAGTTTTTGGTGCAGGCATCTCTTGAATAGCTCTTACTTTGTCGGGATCTACTTCAATACCTCTTTGGCTGACAATGAAACCTAAGAGTTTTCCAGATCTAACCCCAAAAGTACATTTGTTAGGATTCAAGCGAAGCTGATATTTCCTTAGTCGTTGAAACAACTTCAAAAGGTATTCAATATGTTCTTCTTCTGTGCTGGACTTGGCTATCATGTCGTCCACATAAACTTCTATTTCTTTATGCATCATGTCATGAAAGAGAGTAGTCATTGCCCTTTGGTAAGTTGCGCCTGCATTTTTTAATCCAAACGGCATCACTTTGTAGCAAAAGGTACCCCATGGGGTGATGAAAGATGTCTTCTCCATGTCTTCAGGAGCCATCTTGATCTGATTATAACCGGAGAACCCGTCCATAAAGGAAAAGACGTTGAACTTAGCGGTGTTATCAACCAGCATGTCGATATGTGGTAATGGAAAGTCATCTTTGGGACTGGCTTTGTTCAAATCACGGTAGTCAACACACATTCTGACTTTGCCATCTTTCTTTGGAACTGTCACTATGTTGGCTAACCATTGAGGATACTCGGAGGTGACTAGAAAACCTGCGTCGAGTTGCTTTTGAACTTCCACTTTGATCTTGTTAGCCATATCAGGGTGAGTCCTTCGCAATTTCTGCTTAACCGGCGGACATTCTGGCTTCAATGGCAAGTAATGCTGAACAATATTGGTATCCAACCCAGGCATGTCTTGGTAGGACCAGGCAAACACGTCAGCATATTCTTTGAGAAGGTCTGTCAACTTACTCTTGATATCAGCATCAAGCAGCGATCCAATGGTCACTTCTTTTTTGTCTTCTTCAGAACCCAAGTTGATCTTTTCTAAAGGCTCTTTGTGAGGCAGAATGGCTCTTTCCTCGTGCTTAAGTAATCGAGAGATCTCGTCCGGGATCTCCTCTTCTTCCTCTTCTTCGGCTTCGAACACAGGAAACTCAAAGTTGGGAGAGGGCATAGGGTTATTGCATTCAATGGGTTTATCAATAGTAAATCTGCACATATGATTTACATTTATTTCAGAAAATTTATGAATGCAAGAGTGTATGCAGATTTTTTTGAAAAGTTTTTTTTTATTTTTTTTGGTTTTTTAGGATTACCATTTCCAGAAAAAAGCAAAAATAAAACATATAATGTAGGGAATTCAAAATGACACTTTATTTATGATTCATTTTTGAAACAAAGCCCTAAACATAAACTCATTTGTCTTGGGCAGGACAAAGAGGGAAACTTTTAAAACAAAGCCCTATACACAAAGTTATTTGGGCGGAACATTTAAAAGCAAAGCCCTATAAAACATCTCTCTGCTTTGGGCAAGGCAGGAGGTCAAAATAACAGCGAGGTGATTACTTTGAGCGGCGAACAACATTCGGAACGTCGACAGCTTTCCAGTAGCAACGAACTCCTCTGTGTATTATGTATTCAGGAAAATTCTCCCCAGAGTGATCTTCAGTATTGACATCGTTTGCTGGTCGAGCAGGATTTGAAGGTCCTGGTTTGTCACTCTTGTTCTTTGTAGAGTTGAAACGGTCTTCTTCTACTTCTTGAAGAGCATAAGATGAGTCACAATCTCCAGAATTTTCAGGATGTATTTCCCAGTCTTCAGGATGAAGAGACTCATTGTCAGCGACACTTTCTGAGTCAACTGCGGGATCATCTTCCCCTTCATCTTCAAAAATGGCATTTATGTGATAATAACCATCTTCAGGATTATCAATCTTGGCATATGCGTTGAATCCGAAATCTTCAGTAATTTCAGGTTGCTGAGAAAATTGACATGGCTGATAAGCCTCTTCTGGTTGACTATTATATTCAAAGGAATCTCCCCATCCAGTTGGTTGGATATCCTGAATCGCAATCTTGTAACTTTCAGGTGCAGTGTATTTCACCATGTAATCAAATTTTCCACTTGGTTGTCCCAAGGTGTCCCAGATCTCTGTAGGAACCGGTTCAGTTTCATTGCCTTTGGATTCTTCTGAAGGAGGATATAGTTCTTCCGGAGATATGTATCCCGAGTCATTGAGATAACATTTCCATTCTTCTTCAGGATCAGGTAGACCTTCGATGCATTCTTCAATAAGGACATTAACCTCTTGAGGGATTGGATTAAGGAATCCTCCACTAATGAATGTTTCTTTGATCGGACGAAGGGTTTCATCCTTCTTAGTGCAGCTTGAGAATGTTGGTGAACATCCGAGACCTGCTCTAGTTTCATTCTTGGTAGGGATCACAACTTGCCCCCAGCCAGTGGTAGTTCCATCTTTCACTACTTTTACCGCCTCTTTGTAAGAAGAGATCGACGCTTTCTTTTTGGAAGATTCGTATTCTAAAGAGAGACCTTGGAACTGAGTTCCTTCCACATCATCAGCACTGATGAAAGAGAAATTGGACAAATGGCTCACCATTTAGGCTTGTTCTCCACTTATTGTTACCAATTTTCCATTTGTTACAAATTTTAACTTTTGATGGAGCGTAGAAGTTACTGCCCCTGCTTCATGGATCCATGGTCGTCCTAACAGACAGCTATAAGCAGCTTGAATGTCCATGACCTGGAAGGTGATTTGAAATGTATGTGGACCAATTGTCATGGGAAGGTTGACTTCGCCGATAACAGATTTTCACGATCCATCAAATGCTTTGACTACCACACCACTGAACTTCATAGGCATTCCTTGGTAAGACAAGCGAGCAAGAGTCGTCTTTGGCATCACATTCAAGGAAGATCCGGTGTCTACCAACACATTAGACAAAGAGTCTGACTGACAGTTCATAGAAATGTGTAGAGCAAGATTGTGATTTCTGCCATCCTCGGGGAGTTCTTCATCACAAAAGCTTAAATTGTTACAAGCTGTTATGTTGGCTATTATCCCATCAAAGTGATCAACAGTCACATCATGATCGACAAAAGCTTGATCCAAAACTCTCATCAGGGCTTCCCTGTGGGCTTCTGAATTCAACAGCAATGAAAGTATTGAAATTTTTGAAGGAGTCGGCATAAGCTGATCCACAATCTTGTATTCACTTCTTTTGATAAGCTTCAAAATTTCATCAAAATCAGGATTCACATTGGTTCCACTGGATTGACCAACATCAGTGTTTGTATTACTGACAGGAGTTTCCACAGGATTTCCCACTGGTGATCTGATAGGATTTTGTCCGGTAGCAGGAGCAACAGGCTGCTTTGGAGGTAGTGGAGTATACACGCGTCCACTTCTTGTTACTCGACTCACATCAGCGATGTTTACGACAGATGAAAGAGTAGGTAAAAGAACTTCTTGTCCATTCTTTATCATTGTTGCATTGTAGTTGTATGGAACTGCCTTGTCAGAGTCATAAGGAATAGGTCCAGGTAGACAAATGATCAAAGGAGCAATAGGAACCTTCAGCTTGTTGTAAGTAACTTCCATGCGCTCAGGCATGTTGAAATGAGGAACGATGACGTTAACGGTAGGCATTTCCGAGTTGATATCTGAGACTAAAAGCTCATGCGGATAACATCCTATCATGTTAACTTCATTTTCATTCCTATTTCTGTAGATCTGAATAGTACCATTATCCAACAGAACTTGGAGATCTCTTCTCACAATCGAACATCCGTGAGGATCTACACAACATATGCTACAGGAACCATAGTGATGCTGGCGAAAATTCTGCCCTCGACAGAGAGTAGCGTGCATTTGTACCAAATCGGCTCTTGAGTAATTGATATTATAGACTCGGTATGGACCAGGACATCCATACACCATGTTTACAACATGCCCTCCATGATTGGGTAGCGGATTTGCTTGCACATTTGGATTCAAATTTCTGAAAGAGAGAAGATTAGATCTTACCAACCTCTGAACTTCATGTTTCAAAGCTATGCAATGCTCGAGATCATGGCCAGGTGCTCCTTGATGATAAGGGCATGAGACCTCAGCTTTGTACCACCATGGGAGTTTCTCAGGTACTGGTGGTGGTGCTTTAGTTTGAACAAGACCCCTTTCAATCAAAGCAGGGTACAATTCTGTGTAAGTCATTGGAATCGGATCAAACTGTGGAGCTCTTTGTACACGATTCTGATTATTGTTAAACTGCTGAGCCTGTTGTCTAGGCTGTTGCTGTTGAAACTGAGGAGTAAAACCCGGATTCGGTGTTGTATTAACGACTGGTGCAATAGCAGCAATCTGTCGTTGACGATTGAGATTTCCTTTTGGCTTTCCTTGGGATACCATGTCAACACTTTGTTCTTTCTTTTTTGGGAAACCACTTCCGAACTTTTTGGTTCCGCTTGAAGATCCACTTTCTTTAGTTAGGCGTCCGGTTCGGACTCCTTCTTCTAAACGCATACCCATGTTTACCATTTCGGTGAAATCACTTGGAGCACTAGCAATCATGCGTTCATAATAAAACGGACTGAGAGTATTCAAGAAGATCTTTGTCATCTCTTTCTCTTTTAACGGTGGATTAATCTGAGCAGCAGTTTCTCTCCATCGTTGGGCATATTCTTTGAAAGCTTCATGGTCTTTCTGAGCCATGGATCGAAGCTGATCTCTGTCTGGAGCCATATCCGAGTTATACTTGTATTGTCGGACAAAGGCCTCACCTAGGTCATTGAATGTTCGAATATTAGTGCTATCCAAGCCTGTGTACCACTTCAGTGCGGCGCCAGTCAAACTGTCTTGAAAGTAATGGATAAGCAACTGATGATTATCTGCATAAGTAGACATCTTTCTGGCATACATCACAAGATGGCTTTGTGGACAAAAACTTCCTTTGTATTTCTCAAAGTCTGGGACCTTGAATTTAGCTGGTATCTGTACACTGGGAACCAAACATAGCTCCTGGGCATTCTTTCCAAACAAATCTTTTCCACGGATAGCTTTAACTTCCAGCTGCATCTTGTTAAATTGTTCTTGGAGATCTCCTACAAGATTACGCTGATTTGTGCTATCACCCTGATCATGATAAATCTCATTGTCTCCGTAAGGAATAGTGTGAACCATAGGAGTCGGAACTGTCATAGTGGGCTGAGAAAGTGCCATAGTGACTTGAGAAAAAGTTACCCCCTGATTTGGAGTAAATGCTGAACCTTGCGCAGCAGGCGCTTCAATTGTGGATGTTTGAACCCCAGAAACATTATGGCGAAATCCTGTACCAAAACTGAAAGGCGTGCCCCAACCTTCTGGCATGGAGAAAGATGGAATACCGAATGCAACTGTAGAAACTGGAGTAGCGACTTCAGATGTTACCGTCGCTTGGCTGTTGGGTGGCGGCGGCTGATTCTGTGCGGCCATTAAGGAGTCAACCAGAGTAGTGAGACTTTCCAACTTTTCCTGAAGGGTGGTCACTATACCACGAAGCTCAATATTCTCTTATTCAGAGTGTTCCATTACTCTTCTTCTGCTTGAACGAGTATTGTATCTGTGATCTGATTGCGAGCGCGGTCGAGAAACTTTGAGACGCGACAGCTTGACGATCTATTGGAGAAAGATCCAAAAGATGAGACTCCTATACAACAGACTCGATATGCAGAATGATGTATGCAAAAAGAAATTTTATGATTTTTCCAAACATTTTAAAGATTATTTCTTTGCAAACATTTGAACACAAACAAATCTTTTATTCATTTTTTTATTGCAATAATGGAAAATGTTACAACATTGGAGCGTAGCTCCTTACAAAAGCAAATGATAAATAAAAAGCTAAACAAATCCTAAACATCTTCATCAGACGAAGAACCAAATGCATTGTGCAGCTTGAGCTTCATGATTTCTTTCCCATAGTGAGCTTTCAATTCGGCCTTTTCAGTCCTCAGCTTGTCAACAATATTCTTCCAATCATCAGGAGTCGGAGCGTTGCTTGTTGAACCTTCAAGATTCTTCTTGCTTTCTTTGATGTATCTCTTGATTGCAGCGTCTTTCTGACGAATCTTCTCATCTTTACTCATGAGCCATCCATCTTGATAATAGAGAGTTTCTTCGTGATCTTTCACTCTTTTCTTCAACTTTCTATTTTCCACCTCAGTGCTACGAAACTTTTCTTCCCAAGCGTCTTTCTCTATCCTCATCTTAGCCAAAGTGTCTTGGTATTCCTCCATAGCGGGAATGTTGGGTCGTTGAGATACTGCAGGAAACATGGGTTTTTCATAAGCATAAGGCATTTGAAACTCCTTTGCTCTTTTCTTTACCCAGCAAGTGTAGGTGTCCATGGCAATGCAATTTCTTTCCTCGCCTTTTTCTTTCCATCGGACGTCGTACCAAGCTCTCACCATTCTCGCTTTCAAACTTTTAGGATTATCCCCTTCTCGGTAGAAGTAACCTTCCACTGTAGGACCAATGGGTTTAGCTGAATTTGCATACCCGAGTTGTCGTCGGGCTAGGACCGGATTGTAGTTAATTCCTCCTTGTGTACCAATGAGGGGTACGTTGGCGAACTCCCCACAACTATCAATGGTTTCTGTACCACAGCGAGCCAAGGTATACCAACGGATATCATTATTAGTAAGAGACATAAGTCTTCGAGGCCAACGCAAACCTTCTCGGTTTTCTGTGAAAATAGGAGACTCAGGTAAGTGTGAAACAATCCATTTGAACAACAGAGGTGCACAACAAACAATGATTCCACCGCCTTGGCGATTCCTATGATGGACAGAGAAATACATGTCACCAAGCAAAGTCGGAACAGGATTTCCAATCAGAAAGATCTTTATGGCATTGATATCAACAAAGTTGTCGACATTGGGAAACAGAACCAACCCATAGATGAGCAAGGCTAGTGTAGCTTCAAAAGCTATCATGCTACCAGTCTCGATGAAATCAAAGGCTTTCTTTACCAGGAAATGTGAAGTTAAACCCGGGAGGTTTCCTTTGGTAGTCCAATTACTCTCTACTTCAGACTTTTTCATGTGGATACTTGCTGCAATGACGTGTGACTTAGGAATGGCTTCCAAACCATTGAAGGGTATTTTGTCAGACACAGGAATACCCAAAAGATTGGCATATTCTTCCAAGGTCGGTACCAACTGGTAGTCTGGAAAGGTAAAACAACGGTAGACGGGATCATAGAACTGAACCAGAGTTTTGAGAAGTCCTTCATCAACATGAGTGTTCAAAATAGGCAAAAGCTTTCCATGGCTTTTCCTAAAACTACAAGGATCTTGTACAGAAGATGCTAACTCTCTCAGTTTTTCCACATCAGGCGCCTTGAATCTGTACTTTTTGGTATACCTTTTTTCCATAACTTAATCCTATAATGTTTGCAAAGAAAATTCTCTAAATTTTTTTTTGGAAAAATCATGTTTTTTTGGAAAAAGATGGGTTTTTTAATGAATGTATGAATGCATGGATGCATGGATGCCACATATTCAAACATGGTAAAGCAAACATGGTAGTTCAAACATGGTAACACTAACATGGTACTACAAACATGGTACACAAACATGGTAACGCATAGGTTCAAAGGTCCAAAGTCACGAGCATGAGGTCAGAGAGCCAAAAATGGGATAGTTCTAGTTAATCACCTGCACAACATGTTCTACTGATACGTCAGAGTCTACATTTTTCTTTCGGATATTACCGGCCTTCCACAATTAAACTCATGAGCCAGTAATATTCTCAAGAAAAACTCGTCTGAGTGTGGTTCTCCGCATGACAACTAATCCAAGTCTTCACCTGAATAGTTTCTGCACCACAACCTAATAAGGCCAGGATGGGTTGGGGTTCTACGGCCAACTCAGCTTCTACAGTTCAATGAAAGTAATAATGTCTTCGCTACGAAACATGCTAAACATATATTACCAACAAGGAACCTCCACTGAGCGGAAGGATTCTCAAGTGCGCCTGCACATGACTATACCCTCCACCTAATTTCTTATGTGTACTTAATCCGGGTTAGGATTTGTCCATAATGTATCACTTGTAACAGAACCACGCAAGCAATAGAACCAAAGAACCAAACAAGGACAAAATAAAAATAAAACAAATAGAAATAACCCTTTCTTTGGAAACAATAAAAAGATCGGTCCCCAGTGAAGTCGCCATTTTTCTGTCGCGGGGAAAAATCGTTGTCTTTTTTCGGATGAGACACCTGATGCCTTCTTTGGGCTCGAGTGCTCAAAAAAATGATTTTTCTTTTGTACGGACCAAACTTTTTATTGTTTCCAAAAGAGGAAAAGGAAAAAAGTTGCAATAACCTTAAAAGTGGGGGAGAGATCTTGGGTAAGAGGGTTGGTTATACGAAGGGAAGGTATTAGCACCCAACGTATCTATAGTACTCTATAGGTTTCTTTGCTTTGTTTTTCATTCCATTCTTGTTATGGTGGAGGTTCTTGTGAAATAGGTGGGACCTAAGGTGTTTGTTTGATTATGCTCGCAAAGATCATTGCGATCCTCTGCATACATATCCCTTAGAGGGAATCAGAGCATCTGTAGCTCGGGGTCTACGGGTGCTAAGGTTTGAATGGTTTTTTTGTTTTGTTTTGCTCGCCAAGGATCGACCTTGTGCCTACGTATTCTCAAAGGGATGTTGAGAAAGTCAGAGCAATCGTAGTTCCCACTTATGCTAGTGGAAGCAAAGGATAAGAGACAAATGTCATCTAAATGCTCGATGTATCTAATCTATATTATCACATACATCTGTTTGTCTTTTTTTTGTTTGAAAATCTTTTCATTATAAGCCTGGGGAAATGCCACTTAGGGTGCTTAGAATGATAAAGATGTTTTTGTTGTTTAACCAGCCTTGTGGCAAAAGTTTTAATGAAGTCAGCCTTGTGACAAAAACATTGATTAATCAGCCAGCCTTGTGGCAAAAGTTTCAATGAAGTCAGCCTTGTGACAAAAACTTTGATTAATCAGCCAGTATGGTGGCAAAACGGTTTGATTGATTAGCCAGCCTTGTGGCAAAAAAGTTTGATTGATTAGCCAGCCTTGTGGCAAAAAAAGTTTGATTGATTGATTGTTTGTGATGATATAGAAGAGATACTCCTATCATAGAGATGAAAAATGTCTAATCTCCTAGGGTATTTGTTTTGGATATTGGGGATGCTTATAAGAAGCCCATGGGTCCTTGTACGAAGCCCAAGAGGAGGCTATCCGAGGGTCCTTGCATTGTAAGCCCAAGAGGAGGCTATGGGAGGGACAATCCAGGGTCCTTGCATTGTAAGCCCAAGAGGAGGCTGTGGGAGGGTCACTCGTTTGTACAAAGCCCAAGGGGAGGCATGGTATAGTTGGTCTGAGCTCTTAGAGCGATTTCACCGGGAAACCATACTCTATGTCCTAACCTAAACTAGTGGAGATTCTTTGCATGAAGCCCAATAGGAGGCTATGGGGAACCTAGTGTTGTACTAAGTTGAACAAGCACAGATATCACACATATGAACAAACATGAACAAGTATGAACAAACATGAACAGGTATGAACAATTATATATATGACAACGTGTGTGTATATAATGGAGTTTATGAAGGAAATATACCTGTAAGCATGATCCATTTGTATACACGGGGGCTCGGGACTCACACTCGGGGAGAGGTCCACTTGAATTTATTCAAAACTATGTAAACAGGTATTTGCGAAAGGGCTTGGGACTTATACCTACATGGAGGCCCATGGTATTTTTTTGGGAAGATTTAAAGAAACCTTCAATTTTGGTTTGTTATTCAAAGTTAAAAATCACACTGATTGAGATATGTACAAAAGTGTGTGTACAATGAAATACCTAATTTCATGTACAGGAATGGGTATGCACAAAAGGGGCTTGGGACTTATACCTATGTGGAGGCCCGTGTTTTATTTACAAAACATGGTTGATTGTTTTTTTTTGAAGTTTTGTTGTTTTGAAGTTTGTTGTTTTGAAAATGATTTGAAAATGATTTGAAAATTGTTTGAAAAGATTTTATTTTGAAGAAGTTTTATTGTTTTGAAAACTGTACAAAAAGAAAAGAAATGGGACTTACACTCTCTAATATTCGAGAGGCCCCTGTTTTATTTCCATAAAACAGGGTGGATGGTTTTGAAAAAACAGATGTGAGATTTATTGTTTTGAAAAACAGTTTGAAAAGTATTGTTTTGAAAAAGTTTTCTGTACAAAGAAAAAACTGTAAAAGGAAAAAAGAGTGGGTCTTATACTCTCTAATATTCGAGAGGCCCCACTTCGTTTTGAAAATCAATTGATCAATTAAAAAGATTTAATCAATAGTTCAAAAAGAAATGGTTTATCGTTTTGAAAAGAACCGCGATCGCTCGTTTTAAAACGATTTTGAATATGAAAGAAATCAACTTAATTAAGTTTAAAACAAGTTTTAATGCTTAATTAAGACCTAAGTGATTAGGGTTTGATCACAAAAGTATTTACAAGTGATTAGGTTTGAAAATTAAATGAAAAACAAATATTTAAAGTATTTAAAAACACTTAAAATGTGTCATTTTAAACCTAATTAAAAGCATATTAAATAAATCTTTTTTTGTGATTTTTTTTGATATTGTCAAAATATGTATATTAAATAAGAGGTGTGTAAAAAATGAAGAAAAAATAAGTTGATTTGATTAGTTAAATAATTAGATGAAGTTGTGAAGAAATTGAAGAAAAATAATGGTAAAAAATATGGTTTTGTCTCCACAAGGACTTGAACCCACGCCCTCTCTCTCACATGCCAAAACCTGGACCAACTGAGCCACGCTTGTGGCTTGTTAAACATACGCGTTCAATAAAATATATTTTGAAATTGATATTTGAAATTTCTGAACCAAAAAACGCGCCAAGAACACAATCCCAACTGAAATTTGAAAATCTTTAAAACTGTGTTGTTTTGATCAAGTGAATAGCCTATCTTGCTCGATTTTGGACGAGGAACATGATGGTACCATTTAATTTCATTTATTTTTGCTCTAAGATCATTAATTCTCTGATGAACACGAAGAACCCTAGAACTGAAATTCAATGTGAAATCGTGTATGATTGATGAATTATGAAATTGATTGAGGGCTAATGATCCATATGTATGCAGAAACATGATGGCAAAGCAATATTTCATTTATGATGCATGTATGTATGAGTTTGAAGTTCATAGCACTTACCTTCAAAAACGGCCAAGCTGGGATTCGAATTCTGCAATAGAGGTGTTACAGAAGTTGTTTGATGATCTGGATAGCTTCAATGGACCATATGGAAGGTGTCTGGATGCTTGGAGTGGATTGAAAACATCTGGATCAGTTGGTGGAACCCGATCTGCAGTTGCTTCAAGTATGAATCGAGCTTGGTGATTCTGAAGTTTTTGATTGATGATGAGTGTTGGGACAGTTCATATGAAGTATATGGATGGTGTTTGAAGTGTTAGTTTGGACAGAAATGACCTGGAATTGATTTTGGCATGATAAGGCTTAGGTTATGCATATTTGGAGGTGAGATGATGATTCTGAGTTTTGGGTGTTTTTGGGGTGTATGGATGGATCAGACAACTTCCAAATGATGTTTATGGGTTGTGGGAAGCATCATTTTGCTCAGAACTTGCAAGGGATGGAACTTGCACTTTCTCCTCTTTGAAACTCATGAAACTTGCAATTCAAGAAAGAAGAGAGAAAACCTATAATTGTGAGGTTTTGGTGTGAATTGAAGAGTGGAAGTGACCTCTATTTATAGGCCAAGGATTCTGAATGAAGAGCTTTGCAACTTGCTTCAAGAATTGGTGATTTGGCTTAAGAGATAAAATGGAATCTTTCACATTAAATGCAAATGGTTAAAGTAACTAAACCATGGTTATTTTGGCCAAGCTTCTTATCTCTTTCCTATCTGATCTTAAACCAAAAAATATCTCTCAATCATTGCTTTGGTGTGTCATCACTTGGATTATAGGTCATGTAGTCTTGAAACTTAGTGAAAAATGGTGAAAATTCAAGTGAAAATGATCACTAATGTCAAAATTCAAAACCATAGCTACACTCCATATTTTTTCATGCTCTTGGACATTTTGGAAAGCTCATGTTACACACTTCAAAACTTTAGTTGAAAGTTTCTTCAAGATCTTTAAGGAAGTGGGTGAAAAAGATCCATGAACTTTGAAGAAAATGAGATTTCAAGTGAAGTTTTCAAAAAGTACCAACTTTGAAGCACCATATCTCTTAAATGGTTGATCTTATGGAAAAAATTTATATGTGTCAAAGTTGTTTATTGGATCAAAATCTACAACTTTCATGTTGGAAGTTTTTTTCAGTTTGTAGGTGAAATTTTGAGAAATTCCCTTCCAAAGTTTGGAAAAAACCATTGAAAAACACTTAGAAATTTTTTCTAAGTATGAAAAGTCAAACTTTTGACTTTTGATTCTTGATTGATTTTCTTGATTTTCCTTGATCAAATGACTTCTCATATCATATATTGATGATTCAAAACTTCAAAAGTCATGGTTGACCAAAATTCCCCAAAAGTCAATGGTGATCTTGTACAGTTGACTTTTTCAGACGAATCGCGTTTCTGGAGATTTCAAGTGAAACAGGCTATCCTCATCAAATGAATGGTATGAATGGATCATATTGAGGTATTGGAGGATATTGAATCATAGTTTGAGTTGTGACACCATGTCCTGATTAAAAAGTCAGTTGTTCAGTGAATTAGGTCAAAAACCCTAATTGTCGACCAGATGAAATTGATGACTGTAGGTCTTGAATTGAGATGTAATTTCCATTGTATATTGTCATAGGGATTATTTGGAGATGATTGAAACCTTTGATTGACTTCCTGGGGATTTTTAGGGTTTCCCAAATGTGATCCCTGATTTCAGTCCCTGATAGTTCAAAACCCTAATTCTGAGGATTTGTCTGATCAATCTTTGTGTAGGAGATGTTCTGAGCCAATGGATTAGGTCAAAATGATGCACTTGGGGTCTTGAGGTCATGTCCCAAGTCATTAGGTCAAATTCTGAGCAAAAGTCAGGAGTATGCTGTCTTCAGTCAAAACCCTAATTCAGTCGATTCAAAGCTGTTGAGTTTGTTGAAGTGAATCTCTGGGGACCAAATGTTGATTGTTGATGAAGATGGTTCATTTGAGATGAAGGGAGAACAAAGCCCTAATTGATCATTACTTGTACTGATGAGTGATTTCCTGACCAAATCCTGCTGAGTCACAAGTAGCAAACACAAGCTATGCAATTTGTTAGAGATGCAAATGATGCATATGTTATGATATGAGGTGGTATCTTAGGTCAAAAATTGGGGTATGACACATTGTTGCATTTTTACATTGATTGTATACCACAAAAGTTAGACTTTGCTTATAGTTATTTAATGTATATGCTTAGGTCTATGGCGTATAAATCTTATTGAAGTATCATGATTTCCATTGTTTCTTGTTAGAATCTATGAACTAAGTGTTTTGAAATAGCTTTATTTAAAGGCTAATTGAGTAGTCTTGTAATTGACATGCATTTGAAGCAAAATAATGCATAGAAAACATAATATATCATTTCATATGGATTAAATCATTGATATGCTTCTAAGATCTCTTGTTTTTGTGTTATGCTTTCGCGCTTCTTAAAATCTCTGATTTTGTATATGGGACCTAAAATTGTTTTTGAAATTGTAAAATTGAGAAAGGGTCTATTCAACCCTCCCCTTCTAGACCTTTTGATGTCCATATT